>NC_092631.1:35143853-35302885 GCF_039555335.1 Amphiura filiformis
ACAAAAATCAACCAGGTTGCTTTTTGTCTGTTAGGTTTTGTTTTAGTTTTTATGGATCAGGTCACCCATCTTTAAATGATCAGTTTTGTGAATTTTGACCAACTATGCATATTTGGTTCAAAATTTGTCAGACAAAATAACTTGGTGATTATCATCTTCTGAAAGACAATTGTCTATGTCAGATTTTTTTTTTCTTTCTCTTTTCTTCAAAAAATCTATCTTTACAAATTTTGGACATAAAAAGTGACAAATTTCTTTTTTTCCACAAACTTTATCGTTGGTTGTATTTGGTTAAATACCATTAATTATGTATTACACGGGTTTCAATGGGAAAATGGCTAATTTCGGCTGGAATTTTCTCATATTCAGAACTCTCACAGTTAGGAAGAGCTTTGTTTCAAAACCCCTTACATCCACTTGCCCAATTTTGAGAACACATCAAACAATCATCAAAATAATCACTGATATAAGATGTTTTTCAACAAAAGCAGTTTTTGGCAGGATGCTCATCCTACCTAAGCATCCCGCCAAAAACTGCTTTTGTTGCAAACCCCCATATATCAGTGATTTTTTTTGATGATTTTTCGATGTTTTCTCAAAAATTGGCAACTGGATGTAAGGGGTTTTGAAACAAAGCTCTTCATATAATGGAAGACCGAATTAAAAAGACTAGTCTGCGTATGACGTCCTGTCAACCAGACCAAAATACCGTACTGCGCAGGTCAGCAACCAATTACGACGCGCCTTTGACCTGACGTCAGACGCAAACTAGTCTTTTTAATTCGGTCTTCAATAATAGGTTGACCTGAGACTTTTCTTGTTTTAACGCACTGAACCCTTAAAATGGCAGTGCGCCCTCGAAGTTGAAAATTACAATATGGTAGGGCGAATATTTACTAAAAACCGAAGCCGTGCGTATGAATTTTGGTACTATTACAACAAAAATGTCATATAATGAGAGAAAATATACCATTTTGAAGCATCAAACCCTAAGAAGTACTTTTTTGGCTATATAACTTGATAAATTTAAGCGATTTTAATGCATTCTTTTCAGATGCCATGAAAACAAGGCCTATTAATGGTATGTAACTATTTGGTTCAAAAAGTAAAGTTATTTTGAAGAAAAAAAATCCCAGACAATTGTGAGGGATTAAATGAGACGTGTCGGGAGTATTGAGTTCTAGATACATCTATTATTGTATGCAATAATACCTTTTGTTAATCTAACAGCTGGACAAAAAATTCCCTATCTTTGGAACCAGAAGTCTGATTTTGATGGAGTAAAACAAAGCCATAGTGGTTGAGCCCTGTAATTTCGGACTTTAAATCAGGTCCTGTATTCATGGTGGTCAGCCATGCCAATCTTTCAGCCCTACTAATTTCCAGTTGTGGATTTTCTAGTTGACTAAATAAACAATTATTACCTTCTGTAGTACCATAGAGCAGTGACAGTGATCATGGCATATTTTTTAACAAAAATATAAAAACTAGGACGAAAGGGCATATCTGTATTATTAGCTTCTATTGCCATATGATTGCAAAACTCCATTCAAAGAGAATAATTATTACATTACAAGTTGACACTCGTTGCACTTTTTTATTCGTATTTCTCCTGAAAAAAGAGAAATAGTGTTGGTAAAATGGAGAAAAGCGCTATAAGTGATAATAGCGATAATAGCGCTCTTTCTTATATTACTTGCAATTGCGCTATTTTGTCATTTGTTTGTACATATAATTGCAATATTAGCACTGCTATTATCAAATAGTGCTATTTTCGCTATTGTCAGTGTCTTTTTTAGACTTCTGTAAAAATTCAGTAAGGGGAAATGGCCTTTACACGAAATTGCGCAATTTTGCAATTATCCCTTGACCACACCACTCAAGTGATAATAGCGCTATTCCGCTATTTTCAAAAATGGCCTTTACACGAAATTACGCAATTTTGAAATTATCCCTCGACCTCGCCACTCAAGTGATAATAGAGCTATTCCACTATTTTTCAAAAAATGGCCTTTACACAAAACTGCGCAATTTGTGAAATGTTCACATTACCGCGCCACTCAAGTGATAATAGCGCTCTTCCGCTGTTTTCAAAAATGGCCTTAACGCGAAATTGCGCAATTTTGACATTTTCAGTTTACCTCACCACTCAAATGATAATAGCGCTATTCCGCTATTTTCAAAAATGGCCTTTCAGCTAGACCTAGCAGTTCACACTTTCTTACTTATACCCTGCGGGGCTGTTCCGTTGTGGTCCCACTTGGAGCATGTTCTCGAAATGTTTGGGTTGCTGCGTGTATGTTATTAACAAAAATAAGAACGCCTTTGGACAAAAATCCACAGCTATCAGGACAAATACGTAAATGTCAGACCTAACAGTTCACACTTTCTTACTTGCCCTGCGAGGCTGTTCCGTTGTGGTCCCACTTGGAGTATGTTCTCGAAACGTTTGGGCTGCTGCGTGTATGTTATTAAAACGCATTTGGACAAAAATCAACAGCAATCAGGACAAGCATGTTCTCGAAACGTTTGGGCTGCTGCGTGTATATTTGAAAATAGCAAAATATAGCGCAATTATCAATTCAGTGGTGAGGTAAAGTGAAAATTTCAAAATTGCGCAATTTAGCGCAAAATTGCGCAATTACTTTGAAGCCATTTTTGAAAATAGCGGAATAGCGCAATTATCACTAGAGTGGAGAGTTAAAGTGAAAATCTCAAAATTGCGCAATTTAGCGCAATAATTTTGCTATTATCATAACTTTCATAATTGCAATGTTTTAGTTCATAATTGCGCTAATTTCAATATGTTGAAAGTTTCATAATTGGTCTGTTAACACACGTCACTCAGGAAACATAGTTTTTAATCATAATATCACACCCAAAACTGACAGTTTCAAATTTACCATTGCTGTAAATTTCCCTCGCCTGTGGGCTGTTTTGCCAAATTCTGTCAAGGATCATTTTATCTTGCACGGGGCACAAAGTCTTTTAAAAAACATTTGAAAAATTATTTAGTGAATAATTTTGTTGTCTCTGTTTTCTGCTCAGTGACCTACTTTATCTGTCTTCATGGCCTGTGTTGGTCTGGTGGGTGCGTGTGGGGTGTTGCAGGGTGGGTTGGTTGGGTTTGGGTGGGCCGGGGAGGAGGGTGGGGGAATCCATGTGTCTGATAGGTAGGGATCACTGAGCAGATTTCCATCTTATATGTAATCATGTGTACATATACATCCATATCGGGAGGGTGGGCTTGTCGGCTGCTGCATGTGTCTCTTTTCATATGTTGGCTTTGCGTGGATGCCGGACTCGTCCCGGGTCCCGGTCGCATGGGTTCGTCCCCGGGTTGCCTGGTTTGGGAATGTTTTCTGCATTCCTACATGTAGGCAATGTGGCTTGGGGATGATTTGGAGTGGCCTCCACGTGGCATGGGTCTGGTGTTTGTTCCTGGCTGGTAGGTGGGGGAGACACATAATGATGGCTAGCGGGTGCATCCTTGTGATGTGGATGTACACGCAATGTGTTTAAATAGTGCAATATCTTTTTATGTAATTGCCCCAATGGGTTGGAGGAGTCACACCTTTTGGTGACAGTGTCTTGATGCTTCTGACTCTTCTAGGATAGCCAATTGGGTCTATTTTACTTTTGTTTCCTTTTGTATGAATTGCGTAATTTTACTTTGCTTTTTGATGTATTTTAGCCGAATTTGTAAAATAAAAATAAAAATAAAATAACGTTTAGTTCATAATTGCGCTAATTTTAAAATGTGGTAGATAATTGCGCTAATTTCAACATGTTCTTATCATAATTGCGATATTTTCATTGAGCATTTTGAAATTTTCATAATTGCAACGGTTAGTTCAGAATTGCGCTAATTTCATTGATAATTGCAGATTAGCAGTCAGTGTTGCTATTCTTTGATATTATGGCTATCGTCAGTTCCAGCGCCTTTATGGTAAAATGCGGCCTCGTACGGGTCCTTTCCCCCGTTTGAAGCGAAATTCATTTTCAAGGCAGCGGGCTGAATGACGTAAGTAAATGAAGAGGACATTAAGAGTGGGGTAATCCCGAACACCTTTTCATTTAACCCGATTACTATACACATTGAAACAACGCACAAGGCTATTTGCATTTTCACTCCCATCTCCACCAAATTTTATAAACATTAATATGTGCAATATATTTAATATTTTAATATTTTATATGTGTGTACTTTTGTAAAATTGTTGCATTTCAGTTTTTATACTGCTATGCCAATTGTGTAATAAACCTTTAATGACTGAATGAATGAATGAATGAAAGATAGAATAAACCATACCAATATCAAGAGTGGGTAATACTTAATTATAAGCACGTTCTCATTAAATAAACCCCAATTAATTAGTTAGAAGATATGATGAAACAAAGAAAATGGCATCGTTCGGGATTACCCCGCGATCTGGGGGTAATCCCGAACGGTACTGAAAAGCTCATTGAAGAACCAATTTGGACTTTGGAGTGTTAAAAAGAATTGAATTTTTGATTATAACTTTTAATTTATTTCTAGAACCTCGGTGAAGGATTAGTTCATATCCAGCTCATGGTACATAATTGTAATAGCTCTGTAGATCAATGCAGATAAAAAACATCACAATTATGACGGCCGTTCGCGATTACCACGCATATGGTATCATTAATGTTTTCTATAGCAGTTCGGGATTACCCCACCACACCATTAATATCATGACGTCAACTATTTTTTAGGTCAAATCTGTCTCGTTCGAAGGAACTCACCGCTTACAGTTGGTTTTTGCGGAATATCAATTTTAAACGTCTTATTTTCTCAAAAAAGGGAGTCATTTTCATTGTCCTCATAATATTAGCTTGCCAATGATATGATGTTGTCCGAGCAATATATATGCCCTTTAAGAAAAATATAAAAATATATTGAACCAGGAGTGATAGATCACGCGTCCAAAGATTTGCCCCTAAGCCATACAAGTGGTTCCATAGTTACATGTATGTTTTAAAAGCAATCTTATTCTCACTCAGTGGCTCACTCGTGTGTACTATTTATGGAATTAAATAACATCATCCAAATAATGTAATACCAACATTTATGCTGACTTTAAAATTGGGTAAACGTTGGGAGCATTTTTTTCAAGGTAGATGACCAGCAATGAACAATTAACAACGAAAGCTTGTTTATAGGGAAAACAATTAGCCTTATAATACAATTAAGCGTGTCAATAGTCACGCAAAGAGATACTCTGAAAGCCACAGTGCCGCCGAGAGCCAAGTCTGAAAATTTTAAGCCAAAACACAGCTTTTCGTGAACCATTTTTTTGTCCAAATTTGCATTGGATTTTTTGACTAGTCCTTTCCAAAAAATGTATACTTTTATAACATAAGTTGATACGTGTTTCAAGTAATAGAACAATTGATGTTTTAAGGTACAAATTTAGGGTTCATACCAGCTAAACACCACATGTTGAAATGCGAAATTACAATGGTACTCACTGTACATAAAAGTGATCAATACCTTAACAATCTCATAACAACATTTATAGATTATACAATTTAACAATTAAACAATTGAATTTATTTGTAAAAGGAGATGTTTAAATTCGATGCAATTTTTCAGATTTGTAAGGGAATAACTTTATGTTTCAAGTTGAAAATTCTATTGCTATTGGGAAGGGAAAATTAGACATGCATAACAAAAATTGGGATAAGGTGGAAAGAAAGTAATTGAAAACAAGTTATTATAATATTATTATGATAAATTATTGTTACTGTATTTCCTGTATGACAAATAAAAATAAATAGTGGTGCTCCGGCATTAACAAAAACAAAAAATTAAACAAGCACGAGACATGTGTACCGTTAATATGGCTCATTTGTCTGATCATTGACAATTCTTTAAATGCTAAATAAGGGGCTCCGCCGTAGCGGGCGCCCAAAAAAGTAAACCCATAGAAACAACATGTTTGACACTTGTATGTGGTGAAGTCTCAAAAAGTACAGGTTTTCATAGTCCGTATTTTGGGGAAATGACTGAAAAAAACTATTAAAAAAGGTTTTAAAGAGTATGTTTCAACTTCATTAGATGGGAGCACGTTCATGATGTTGCGATTAATTGATATCATGCGATTCTATAATAAGCATCCAACATGTGTTTCGAATTACTTTGCTAATTGTCATGATTAATTTTATCAAATAAATTGAGTTATGAATGTCTGATTTTTATAATTATATTAGTCCCAACAAAATAGTCCAAATAGACCGTGGGCACTTTGTTTCAGAGGCTCCTCAGCAAAACGTTTTCGACATCATTCGCAAAAGGTTATAAACGGTTGTCAAAAAACGTTTAAATGTCATGTTATATAAAGGGTGTATAAAGGGTATAAAACGTTTTCATCACATTCAAAAATATTTTTGATAACCTATCTGCAAATATTTTAACATAATATTATTTAATTTTAAGTATTATTTACAATAACATTTAGAAAACATTTCAAAAATATTGTTGCAGTGTGTTTTCATGCAAAACGTTTTAAAACGTTTTCATGACCTTTATATAACCCGACATTTAATGTTATTAAAACGTTTTTACCTAAACCAAAACCAAAAATATAATTTGTTTGAAACGTTTTAAAAACATTTTTGTGTTTGCTGGGTCCGTTTTGCCCATTCACTTCATGCCAGTGAATTTCGACGAATTTCTAAAGTGATATGTATATAGCTTATGTACTAGTATTAATTATTCCAGTTCTACATGACAATGATATGCACCCTGGTAAATAATAAAATAAAACGAACATTTCCATCTTAGAAATAAGAGCAGAAAGGCGAAAGAGCAGAAGAGAAAGCGACGAAAAATTCGATTAATCGATTCTTTATTCACTTATGAATCAAAATTATTTTCTTGTTTTGCGCTTCTCGTCATTTTGATCTCCCTTGCTTGTCATTTCTGTGGCATTAGTACTGTCAGTAATCCGTGAGTGGACACCTGCATTATGCATGTACCAAAACATATCTTATCTTATTTGACTTCAAATCGGCTTAGGAAGTCACAAAATTTAGTGGTTTCCGATCTGATTATTTGATAATGATGTACAACACATCTTCAAGTGTCTAGGTTGATTCATCTCTTCTCGTCCTCATTCATTTCCTTTATTTTCCTGTTCTCTCTCTCTTCTCCTCTCTTTTCCTTTTACTTTACTTTCCTTCTCCCTCTCCCCTCCTTTCCGTTCCTTTCCTTTCCATTCCTTTCATGTTCCCTCTCCTCTCCTCTCCCATTCTTTCCTTTTCATTCCATTCCTTTCATGTTCCCTCTCCTCTCCTCTCATTTCCACTCCCCTCCTCTTTTTCCTTTCCTGTTCCCTCTCGCTTGCCCTCCCTTCCTTTCTATTCCTTTCCTGTTTCCTCTCCTTTCCTTTATCCGTTCCCTCATCTCTCCTCTCATTTCATTTCCTTTTCTGCGCCCTCTCCTCTCCTCTTCAGTCTTTTCCTGTTCCCCTCCTATATATCTTTTCCTTTCCTTTCCATTCCCTTCCTTTCCTGTTCACTCTCTTCTCCTCTTCCGTCCTCTCCTTTCCTTTCATGCTCCCTCTCCTCTCCTTTCTATTCATTTATTTTCCTGTTCCTTCTCCTCTCATTCCTCTCACTTCCTCTCATCTCCTTTTCCTGCCCATGTCTTTCCTTTCCTGTACCCTCTCCTCTCCTCTCATCCTTTCCTTTTCTTTTCTTTCCTTTCCTTTCTTTTCCTTTCAATTCCATTCCTTTTCTTTCCCCTCCTCCTTGCTTGCTCCTATTCTCAATGAAACCACAAATCCTTCCAGTATCTGTATAACGACAGTCGACAGTGCCTAAAACAAAAAGCAAATTTGAAACAAAAGCTTACTGCAGTTGCATTTGCGTAACATTTGTACAATGTATAAAGTCTCCTTGTTTTATCACCACTGGACGCGTGGGCATATTTGCGTAGACATCTTCTTTATACCTCCGGTAAACATTGCTTCCATTTAAACAGATGAGCTAAACGTGTTTCTAATATTATTGTCAACAATGGACAATAATGAAGTGATTTTTTCGCGAAGAATTTTATCTCTTCTTCTGAATAATTTGCGCCAGTTCTGAATAAACGATCACATAGCAGTATCATCATGATCGTGATCGTGTCCCGGGATCCGGGCCTCGGATCATGTTTGTGGTGCAGAAATGAAATAGGCCAGGCCTATTTTGTTGTGGACATCACTGTATAAAATGTAGTGTAGGCAATAATCTTTCGCAGCTCATTCAATTTTCTAATTCTAACCTGCTTACAAACCAAGCCAAATATTGTGCAATTTTAAGGGTTTTACAGACATTGAATTATTGATAAATCGATCATTTATCAAATTGAATTCTTGTATAACGGTACAACCCTTCAAATTGTACGGTTATCCTTCAATTGATGGATAAGATTAGGTTCATAATATTATTGATTACGTGTTTTACGGTACTTTTGCCAAATTATCTACGACTGATGAGCAAAAGGCGCCGAATTCTGTATATAATTAGATGGAGATCTCATTATATGCATGATCATAGCGCAAGTTTCGCGCCAAAAATTGAACATCTTCAAAACATGCATCATTAACATTGAGCAGCAGAAAGATTACATAAACAGATCAATGAATACCTTATCAGTGAAGCATGTTCACTCGCTTAATAAAAAATATCTTATTCGTGTTATTTGGAGCAAAAGGTTTTCTTTGTCCAACATAGTCGTAAAGAAAACTTATTGGTTAGTAGAGTGTCCAGTATTGCCATCCATCAGTTTTTGGAAGTCATCATTTATCGCGCTAGAACGGAAGAACCTGAAATCGGATCTCTATTTTCATATAATAAGCCATGATATTTGCAAGATTTCAATGCTGCAAAACTGTCTTTAGCGATTAAGCCATTTCAATATTCATGCAGGAATTTGACGCGTAATTTTCAAACGTTTTTGTAGAGTGATAGCAAGAACATGTGTCGTTTATAAAACAAAAGGGAGTTTAATTATAAGATGACCCTCCTATAACATATGACATAAATGGTAGTATTAAATGCTTATATATAAATCGTAATGTAATGCTATATAAATCGTAATGTAATGTAATACTATGATGTATTTACACGATAAAGAAGAGGAAATAAAAGAATCAGGCTCATTATCAGATATTTTTTGTAAGTCCGTAGTCTGAATGTCTAGAACATGGTTAGGTAGAGGCAATTTATAGTTTGGACATTCCGTGAGAAATTTGATACAAATTGGGGTTTACGTTCCAAATCGATGTGATCATGATAATCGTCGTAATCGCATTTCAAATGGCCTGAGTATATGGAAGTAAAATATAAAAGAGGCCATTTAGCTTTCTATATCTCTTTCTTCCCTACGTCAAGGGCCCTATGACATAATTTTATAGTGATTGTCAGAATTCAATCATCAAGTTCAGCATAAATACTTGCAATCCCAATTGACATCATCAGCATCAGCAGCATCGGCATTAGCATCCTCATCATCATCCTCATCATCATCCTCTTCATCATCCTCCTCCTCCTCATCCTCATCCTCATCCTCCTCCTCCTCCTCCTCCTCCTCCTCCTCATCATCATCATCATCATCATCATCATCGTCATTGCCATCATCATCATCATCACCAGGGACATCAGAAGCAATATTTATATTATCATTAACATGATCAGCAAGAGCAGATATATCAGCAACAGCACAATAACATCCAAAACAAGTTCCCAAAACAACGTCAGCATTATGCACCAAGAATAAAAACAACAATTAACAATAACAACAACAACAACGTCACCATGTTGTCCTTCAATTTTCATCCCGCTTTATTTTTATTTAATCGTCTACTTAAGGGGGTTCGAAACGATGTTTCTGGAAAACAGAAACTGAATTTAGAACCATTTGAATAGATTGAATAAGTTAAGCTAAATACACTGAGCAAAATAGTTTTTGTTTGAAGGAAATCGGACATACGGTTGTCAAGATATGCATGTTTTTAGTTTCTTTGTATTCTATTGTTTTTGCCAATATATTGATGAAGTTAATGAGGAAAATTGGTATAATGTGCTCATGAATATTCATGTTTGCCAATATTATACCAATATCTTATGAATAAACCTTCATACTACTTTTATTTTATATGATTTTGACATGAAACTTTGCCAACAGGTAAAAGTAGTATGAAGGTTTATTCATAAAATATTGGGAAAATATTGGCAAAAATTAATATTAATGAGCACATTTTGCCAATTTTCTTCATTAACTTCATCAATATATTGGCAAAAACAATAGAATTCAAAGAATCTTTCAACAGCAATATCTCAAAAACCGTTTGTCCGATTTGGCTCAAATTTTAGAATTAAGATTATTTTGCATATCTCTCTGCAACAAGTCTATTTTAATCTCAATCAGAGCAACTTGATTTTGCCTTTCATACCACCTTAAAGGTGGGTGACCCAATTGACAGCCTCATCCCCCACTTTGCCCCATCAAAATGTAGATTTTGGTATCAGGTGAAAACTCATATTTTTCTCATTAACATATATTGAAATTAGACGTTCCAAATCGGTATATTTTCGAAGAAATCATCAAAAAACTATCGACTGTGATATGCACGTTTGAGACTAACTTCGACAGTTTTTAGATGATATCTTCGGAAATACACCGATTTGGAACTCCTAATTTCAATATGGAATGAGAAAAATATTTTTTAATTTTCCAAATATATCGGATCACCTTCCTTTAATGTTTGCATTGTTCTTGTCATTCCTCTTTGCTTTGATGACATATCTTGAAGTTTCCCTTAGTCAAATCTAAATACCACAAGATAATGTTCTTTACGATAAGGACTTGTGTAGCAATTGATTTCATACAAATCGTCTTCTACATGAAAAGTTAAAATACACATCAAAAGGATTTATGGTCAGAAGTCCATTCCATCAAAAGTAGACATTATTTACCATCACATCGATATATCATCGATCATCATCGGTATGGTCGATTTTATTTTCAATCCCAAACTCATCTTATCCTTTTTTCTATTTTTGAATATGTTTATATAGGATCCTACCCTGCGGGGATTAAACAGATAACACCTCCTTCAGGTGTAACGGGGTTCAGTTAGAATTGTTTGTGAAACTTTGAAGAGGCTCCCTGCCTATCCCTTTGTTGTATGCTGTTCTAGTTTTGAGTATCAGTCATGGACATGCTTTTTGGAGCCTACCAAAGGTTTTTTATATGTCAAATGTCGAATATAACTCTTACCCTCTGACCCTTTATACCATATAACCCTAATCTAGTGCCAACCCTAACCCTATACTAACCCTATTTCATATTCGACATATAGCTAACCCTGTTTTCCACATAGCGAACCTTGGACCAGAGAAGATGAGAATCTCTGCTTGGACATAGCAGGCGTTTTTTTCTGGTGAACAAGGATAGCTGAAAAATGCGAAAAAATATATGATTTTTATACAGAAAAAGTTTGAATCAAATTAAAATCAAAATAGAATTGGTTATTCCAATAAATTTCAGAAAATAAAATAGAATCTGTTATTCCAATACATTTCAGAAAATAAAATAGTTCTGAAGCAAATATCAGTGAACTTCTTCAATGAGTGAACCCAGAAATCGAACATCTTCTGGGAATTCTTGTTCTCATTCACTCTCACTCATGTGAAGCCCTCAGCCAGCATAATCCATTTTATTCCTTGCCGCTGCTGCATGCTGCCCACGCTGTTGTACTAATGAAGGTGGCGATGTCATCTCTGCAACGTCTTTGTTGTCTTCTTATTTCCCGCTTTCCAGTCCTTGGCTGCCATTCTATGAATCTCTTCACCTGTTATCCTCAGTTTTTGATATGCGCCATGCATACTGCAGTTACTGTCCGTTTTCCTATACACAATACACAGTGCTCTTACCATTGACGCGTGACCTCTACAAATAGTGTATGTTAGAAGTATAGACATTTGCCTAGTTAACGTCACTGTGTGAAAAATAACCGGCCAATATTTAACGTATTCTCTGACATTCTAGAAAATATAGTTTTGTAACATGTCCTAAATTTTTAGCTAATTTAGGTGTTTGGAAATATTCGCACTTTGGTGTTTTAGTGTATGTTATAGGTAATAGAACATTGCCTAGTTAACGTCACTGTGTGAAAAATAACCGGCCAATATTTAAAGTATTCTCTGAAATTCTAGAAAATATAGTTTTGTAACATGTCCTAAATGTTTAGCTAATTTAGGTGTTTGGAAATATTCGCACTTTTGTGTTTTAGGAAGGATATGTAAACGACAGATAACACCAAAAAAATATGAAGAAATTATTTCCAACCCGTGTTAAGTCAACAACCATTATATGTTTCTCATTTTCAAGAATGCTGGTTAACAATAAGCAGACTATTGTCTCATTTCGTGAACAAAGGCCCACATAGTATTGTTAACCTCGCGTTTGCTTTATAATCGTTCACCCAACTGAAACTATAATACCAGTTCATTGCTCATTGCCCAGGTAAAACAGAAACATGTGTAGTGTGGATCTAACCAGAGAAGATATGATTTAATCAGTTGAGCTGTTTTCAATGAGTGTTATCTTTGGTTTAATAGCTTTTAATGGGGTTTAAGTCCTGCAAAGGTCGTGGTGAATTCTACTGTAGACATGACTGCATCATGTCCTGCCCATCTCCATTATACTTCTACATGATATCTTTGACAATGTTACTTTCCTGATTTCTGTATGTCTTCATAACTCTATCACGCAACAGGTGGAACATTTGCCTTTCCATCCTGAACTGTTACCAATTTCTGTTCCATTTCTTGTTGCATCTCTGTTCCAGTATTGTTAACAATATTTAAAAACAAATGATCCAATTGTACTTTTGTGTACGTGTATAATATAGCCTAGTGATATAACGCCAAACGAGATCTCTAATCCGAATATTTTTCAGTCACAAGATTGGTGTGCTATTCCGATTTACTATGTCCATGTTCAGATAGCCAGAATAATTTCATAAACATTATAAATGTTATGATATTGACAGTTTATGGTTCCATATTTTGAGTAAATGCCAATAATTTCAGAAACAAGTTTCACCATAGTGCAGTTATACTGCACAGCAAAATATGATTCGACCTTTGCAGTACTTAAACCAGGTTAACAGGAAACTTTTCCAGCAAAATCAATCGATAAAGTCTAGTCTATCCTCCACATTGAATGGTGCACTGCACTTCTGCCCAAATATGGCACTTGCCAATCAATAATCACCCACTTGAAATCCCCTGGCTCGCTGCACTGACCAAAGTTATGGACAGATATGGGAGCTGTTTTTGCTGTTATCTGTCATTTACATATAAGGGAGGTGCATGTACGAACATTTGCAGATGCCCCACATACTCAGTTTTTAGCATGTAATGTATACATTATTCTTGATTGACAGCAAGTACAAAAAATATCCGTCAAGTGGTTTAGCTTTAATGCCCTTCGGAAGAGAGCTGTCGGAAGTGAGTGAACTGATAGTCACTAAAAGTTGCATTCGATTTACACATGCAGGGAATTTTGCAGGCCATGCCGTGCCCTACTTACTAAAACACCAAATTGCGAATATTTCCAAATATCTAAATTAGCTGAAAATTTAGGACATGTTATAAAACTATATTTCCTAGAATTTCAGAGAGTACAATAAATATTGGCTGGTTATTTTTCACAAAGTGACGTTAACTAGGAAATTCCCTATACCTCTAACATACACTGGAGGTCACACTTCAATTGTGAGAGTACTGTGTATTGTGTATAGAAAAATGAACAGTAACTGCAGTATGCTGGCATCTTACACAAGTAATAATTATAGTATGCTGTTTTTTTCTGTTTAGAATAATTCTGGTATACCCTGTGCACAAGTATAACCCTAACCCTAACCCTAAAACAGGGTAAACCAGAATTGAACCATGGGAATACGGGGTGCAATGGGTAAACCTGTTTGTTTTTTGATTGATTGTTTGATCCTTAAAAATTGTATTCCTGGTATCATGCATGTACATTTTTGGCAAAAACACCATCGAATTGACTATCACGTCAATAAAACATCCATCCAACCAACGCCAAGAAAATAATATATAATTATTTGACTTTGTTTATTTTAATAAATTTCTGATTAAGTTTGCATCTCAGAATTACAAATAAATTAAATCTATTTAAACCAATGTGAATTTGTGCACATGGAACCAATTCGCACAGAAATCATTAAATGTTTAAATTAGCATTGCGAATTTAGTGTTTTTTACATTGGTAAGTTTTTTGGTCTTATTTCCACAGTATAAAACGAGACAATTAGGCGGCTTATAAATGATACCATTTGTCATGTTTGTGGCCTAGAACCTGTTTAAATTCAAAATACCATTTTATTTGCATCTTGCGGGAAATGATGTTTAGGTTTGTTACACATTGCATTTTATTGAATGCAAACTTTCATAAACCAAAATACATCAAAAATAACTTGGAATGAATGTGGATCTAATCTTGGGAAGAATTGCCGACCATCGTCAGAAAATGATTCTTTATATTGCGAGAATAACAGTAAAATGGGGGACCAAATTGAATTGTAAAAGTAAACTCCACTGCATGGTACTAAAATCATACGGAAAATTATTGGCAAAATACCAATTTTCACAAATTGGTCTCAAAATTCAAGGTATACCTGTATACAGATAACATTATAATGACATGTACTGACCCATGGCATTTCACCATATAACCAACCTAGTCTGATGATCGTTAGCTGAGTTTCATATGATAGAACATCGACTAGTGAATTAAAGGTCCTGGGACTGGCCATGAAGATCAAAGGATCTTTGCTATTGGTTGATTTATATAAAAGTGATCGTTACTGAGCAGAAGCATTGAGAAATTACAAATAGGGGTAACTGTTAAAACAAAATTGGTAATGTTGTGACATGGTGGATGGTTTGAAAAGAAAAAACGTGATTTCTTTACATTTAATGAGTAAGACAACATGTGCATACTTCTGATATTGATTTAAAAAACGTTGCAATTAAGTTAGAAGCACATATATCCCTTACATGTGTCACTAATCATGCGCAATTAGGTCATGTTTCATTGAACAAGCAAATAGTTCTAGCATCATGTGCCATTTCTTCATTATACGCCTATAACATTGTCTTCGGTTAACCACGTGCGCGTGTGTTATATCAATTATAGTAATATTGATATATTTTGATAAAAATTATAAACATGGTCTAGAATAAGTATATTAACGATTTAAAACATCCAACTGTAGCTGCATGCTGGGGTATGATACCGGCTGTGTCCTTACTGACCCGAGTGGGAACGTCGTCTGTTTAGAACATATGTCTATATTAATGCGCACCTGACGACATATAATATAATAGAATATAATAGTTATCCATAATTGATTGAAATCAGTGCTGTGTTAATGCAATAGATGTAAGAACAAAATTAGATTTAATAATGTGAATCATAAACGGACGTGCACGTGGTGTAGTATTTAAACTAAAGTCTGATTCTAACATTCTGGAACAACGATGTCTGCTATTTTTAGATTGTTTTATATTTTCAAGAAAGCAAGTGCATTATCTGATGATATAATAATTCATTTTATATTTCTCACTTCTCTCAATATATTTAGTTGCCAAATAAATGTTATTTAAACATATAAGACACATTTTTTTATATTTTTGAATGATATATACTGTTCGTATACATGCATAAATAATCATGAGAATGCAAGTCTGTTTTAGGAACGGTGCTATCATATCCACACGGAATAAATGAAGATATTGATCTTTATGATAACCATTAACTATTTTAAATTATGTTTAACATCCAACATGTGTCCAAAAGCAACATTAGTTTTGGCAAAATAGTTTTGACAAAGTTTCAGAAAACTATGCAATTAAACATGCTTTTGAATAGAATGTCTACATTTTACGCGTGGCGGCGCTGCATGTATCGCTGCTATCAAAGTTGCTATCTACTGTAGATAGCTATGGTCCACTGGATTGCAATTAACAGGTCCATGCACACGGCATCATTGGGCTATTGCAGTTTAAATCCATACATATGCATGCCCCTATGGTAGACGTGAATTTTTTCTCCCACACAGTGTGAATTTCAAATGGAGTCACCCATTCAGGTTATCCATTTGAAATTCACACTCCCTGTGTGGAAGATTAAGGTCATGTCTTCCATACGGAATGTATGGATTTCAACTGCAATAGTTCGTTGTCAGAACGCACCACGGCCTCTCTGCCTACGGTTGATCCAGAAACTTATCACAAGAGTGAGATGAGAGCCGAACCTAAAATAAATGAATCTGAATCTGAAGTACTTTTACATTAAAATGAACAACGGCGTTTCAGGCATGTCGCGAGTGACACTCCATGCATATAGCATGGGTTTTTGCTGAGAATAAATGCAAAAAGATTTTGTTTAAAGATGAGGTAATATGTATCAGCATAAAAAGTTCCATAATGTGCAATTATTGACAAACATTACATCCAAGTGCTATTTTACAGCCACCTGATGTTTTTTTTTTAATCTACAGAACAAATTCATGTCATACGTTATACATCACTGTATGTATAAGGTGGCATCAAATGTTGAAATAAGTCTATACAAGTTTCATGATATGATAACATGTCTTGTTCATTTACTAGTCGCTAGCTGATGGGTACCATCATTGTTGTACCAGGGTGTTTTATAATAAAGTTATCTTTCCTGTCGCTGGTTATCCGCGCAAAACATACGCTGTTGTGATGAGTGAACAGTAACATGATACACCCTGGGCATAAATAAACATGAATGAATGATTGTTGAATGAATGAATTGTTGAATGAATGAATTGTTGAATGAATGAATTGTTGAATGAATGAATTGTTGAATGAATGAATTTTTGAATGAATGAATTGTTGAATGAATGAATTGTTGAATGAATGAATTGTTGAATGAATGAATTGTTGAATGAAGGAAGGAAGGAAGGAAGGAAGGAAGGAAGGAAGGAAGGATGGATGGATGGGATGGATGGATGGATGGATGGATGGATGGATGGATGGATGGATGGATGGATGGATGGATGGATGGATGGATGGATGGATGGAAGGAAGGAAGGATGGATGGATGGGTGGGTGGGTGGATGGATGGATGGATGGATGGATGGATGGATGGATGGATGGATGGAATGGATGGATGGATGGATGGATGGAAGGATGGAAGGATGGATGGATGGATGGATGGATGGATGGATGGATGGATGGATGGATGGATGGATGGATGGAAGGAAGGAAGGACTAATTAAGCTCAATTAGTGCTTGCAATTTCACATCATACATCAACTAGAAAGAAAATTTAAATAACATGGATGCACATTGGTAGGGCTAGGAAGCCTGTTGGCTTAGGAAGCCTGATCACTAGCCATGCTTCGAAAAATCGGACCTAAAAGTATTCAGGCCGTGTTTTTTTTGTGTTTTTTTTTTTGTACATTTAAGCTGAAAACAACACGTAAACATTTCATATCAATAGACAACATTCCTCGAAAAAATTAATGTTAATGTTTTACATTCCATGACAAATTGAAACCCTGGTCGCGTATAATCATGATATGATGATGTTTAAATAGTTTTAAAAGTCTAAAGGGTGAAATATATGCAAGTAGATACTTGCAGTAGCCAAATTGAGAAATGATCAGTATGACGTTTACTAAAGATAAACTCTTTGATCAATATGATTAAGTTAGCATCGTTCATTAATAAATTCAAACCTCTTAAGGTGGTTCGGACGTGAGCATTACCTAGTGGTGCTTGCACTCAAATATTTTGCCAAATAAAGTTGACAAACAAGAGGGGTGGTATGTGTTATATGAAGGAGATCCGTATAGGTTTGATATATAATGGGTGTCATGTGTATGATTTATCTTGGGAGGGGGGGGGGGAAAACACCCAAAACTTTCGTTTTGGTATATGGCCTCAACTCGAGAACAGCAAAACCAATGGAAATATAAATGCGATTATTGGCTGCCTTAACTCATTGCTATATCAGATCAATGTATTAATATTAAGAAGTAGCTTGCAGTTTTTTAGTTAAATGGAGGAAACTATAGAAAACTATGGCCCCTGCTCACCTTAATGATAAATATTTGTTATGCGATTCACTTATCTCGGATGGAATTTTTTTTCCATATGTATGTACAATGAATTACAAAGATAACGTGATATACCTTAAAACAAAGAGATCGTCTGGGTCGCGTGGCAGTCATTATACTTTGTTTTATTTTACAGATAAAAAGTATATACAATAAAGATGTAGCACATCAAAGTTTGATCTTTTAATTATCCCGTATAGCTACTATACATGAAGTAAACTTGGTGGTGTAAAACTGAATTACTATTACCCATTACCCACCGGAGATATACATAACACAAAGTGGTTCCATATACCACTACCAGGGCGTGGTCACTGAACTGAGATATGAAGTTTCTGCGCAATTGCAGTGCAATGAGTGGCGGCTTGTGTATCATGGTTTTGTGGGCGGGGTTGGCACGTACGATATAACAAGTGCGTAAGTGTAATTGCTCGCCAAAAGTAAGAGCGTAGCTAAGCTTATAGGTAGTGCACGTAGTTTTTAATTAGTGTGTTCATCAAGTATTAATTAATATAAAAAAAGCAATAATGTTGACCAGTGCAATGATAAACATGGATAACATCTCTTTTGGTGAAAATCGACCACCAATGTATACCAATTTGGAGAGAGCAGCTTTAGAACAATTAACGCTTCCTTATGGTAGTGGTAGAAAACCTGAACATGACATGATGGGAGGGCACATGATAGCAAAGAGGAGAAGAAGAAAACCAAGATGTATATCTCAACAACTACAGCAAAGACACGCTGCTAATATGAGGGAACGTAAACGAATGCAAAGTATAAACGATGCCTTTGAAGGACTGAGAGAACATATTCCAACATTGCCGTACGAGAAGAGGCTTTCGAAAGTAGACACTCTGAGACTAGCTATCGGATACATTCATTTTCTACAAGAAATGGTTACGACTGAAGACAATATTGATGATCCGTTGGCAGCGTCCCATCAGGAAAATGTGAAGAAAGTCATCATTTGTCACAGAGGTGAGTGCTATGAATTTGTTTCTGGAGACGAATGTTTTGGTCTTCGTCAAACTGCACCTGTACAATGTAGTTGCGGTTTTAGTCAGAACTGTCTTAAACTTCAGATGATTTTTTTAAAACAATTACCTATCTATTAGTATTACACATCTCGTCTAGTATGAAACTCTTCTCCAGCTAAAATAAGAACACAAAAAGCTCCAAAAGATGTTTAAAACGTGCTGTAGGCACGAACGAAATATGTGTTGGTTCGGTTTGCTCTGTCATGTCTAGGCTATGTCAAATTTTGCTTGCAAAAAACATATTCAACAACATCATCCCTATATCTATAATAGTGGACTATAGAGAGTAAAACAAAACTCTGTTAATTGGTACCATGCCCGATCCACCAAGATTCTTTCTCTCATCATTATGACAAAACAACAATCATGATCATTATTTTCGGCAAGTTTAGATGTTAGATCTTCTCTGGTAGTATGAACAAACGTGTTCTTTTTCGTTTCTGACTTATCAAATCATGTGTATGCCGAATACATCTCTTTTATATTCACATCAATTATTTTATTGTAATATTACAATAGAACTGACAATAGGGACTCGTAATTTCATTGACTAGTCTTTTTATTCAAGCCATTATCAAAATGCATATTACTTTATTGATTTGGGTTGGAAATCCTTACGCTTCAACATCACCTCATACCTGAAGGGAAATGCAGGTTAAATAAAATCGTAGGAATTAATACCGTTTACAAAAAAGCTCTCAATTGCTGTCTAATAACACTTAAGGTGGTACTACACCCTGTGATAAATTTGTGACTATTTTTGCATTTTTCTCAAAAAATAATAACACACTGGTAACAAAAGTTGTGTATATTATTGGGCCAAGGAATCCAATTACTACACTGAAATGTCAGTGACTCAAGACAAGCGGTTCAGTATATATGATAGGAAACGAGGTACATCCTAGCGGTACCTTATTTCTTATCATAAATAACAAACCGCTTGACTTGGGTGACTGAAATTCCAATGTAGTAATTGGATTCCTTGCCCCAACAATATACATAACTTTTGTTACCAGTGTATTATTATTTTTTGAGAAAAATGCAAAAATAGTCAAAAATTTACCACAGGGGTGTAGTACCCCCCTTAAGTCACCATGTTTTATTAATATAATCCAAAAATGCAATGTTATAGTGGTTCAGTTTAATTGTTTTCACAATATTCGGACAAAAAAATAAAGTATCTTCGTCCTGGGGCTTCCATTCCATACTCAACATTCGATATGCTGTGCTATTTGTAGGGTGTCTTAATTAAATTTTTGATCTTGAGGTGGGATGGTCTTAGAGGTGATATGCACCTATTCATCCCAATCCTCTACACTGGTATCTCTCCTACATGTGCTGGATCTGTGGTGCGTTTTATTCACATGTATATATAATATGTCTTTTATACTTTTACTTTGTGCAATATATTTATCCATCTTTTATCTAATTTTGTTATTTGATATTGTAACCAGTGTATGAAGCCAAATAAATAAATAAATAAATGCTTAATCTGTAGTTGACAATCGAATGCCATGTTCGCATTTTGGACACTTGTATTCTATCATATACATAGACAAGGTGATCTTGGAGTGTCTTGTTTATTGCATTGTTATAACGAAACACCATTAAAACTTGTTCAACTTGCAACCATTGCTGGTGTTGTTTGGTATAACATTTACGGAGTCATATACTAAGAAATCAGAAAAAGAATTAATATTTTGAAATAAAAATCCGCGATATGCATTATATTTCGAAAGCCTCTTCTCGCACGGCATGTTTGGAGTATGTTCTCTCAGTCCTTCAAAGGCATCGTTTATACTTTGCATTCGTTTACGTTCCCTCATACATCTTGGTTTTCTATCTCCTCTTTGTTATCATGTGCCCTAGGAATATGCGCGACTCTTTCGGAAGACTCATGTTGTGTAAGTAGTTGTTATGGTCCCAAAAGTACCGAAATGGTTCATATAAAATCCTAACTTTTGATGCATAATTCCCTCACACCAACACCACCTGTATAGCAAATTAGCCAACGACACAACCGATTCATTATAACTTTTCTAATTTAACAATGACATAATAATGTACCGGTCAATTACATCCTGATCTCGACACGACTTTTGTCGCGCTTGATCCAACCCGATTTTCTGTATGGGTCAGAGGACTAATAATTTGTCGCTATCGCATCAAATTTATGGAAATATTAAATTCAAGACAAATATAAAGTTACCTGTTGGTGCGTGTAATAGCAGAACAATTAACTGGCACGTGCGAGCTATCACTTCTGACCATTTTCTACAAAGAGATGGCCAACGTCATTTATATACATTTTTTTTCTGTGAAACGACAGAAATCAAGTCATGGACTGACACAACTGAGGAAATTTAAATGGGTTGTTAGGAATATAAAGACTCGCATCTACTAAATATAGGCCTGCTGTTCCGGATTATCAGCGCTGAAAAATCATAGGCATGCAACGACAGACAATTGTTGATTTAGGATAAATTAAATACGATTCTAATGAGATAATTATATTTCTGTTGTGTTTAAATAGAACATGCTTTGACAGTGCGCACCTGACACTTCGTATCACTGATTCAAAGGATAATCATTTTTAACGATCAAATTAATTTGCTATGGTTCTTTGCGTTCGAAAATTGAGTTCAAAAACACACAATAAATTAGTATAGCCCTGATTGCTTGATTGTGTACGTATTTGATAATTTTTTAGAAAAAGTGTTTTGTCCTTTTTATCAAATTATGTGTTTTTCATTATAGTGTATTATGTACATTAATGTTTAAATGAAAACTTAGTGGGCCAAAGTAAGCCGAACAACGATCTATAATGACTCAAAATCATATGTACTTGGATGATTTCTCGTCTATAAAACTCGTTTATATTCAGTTTGATGTGGGTAAGCTGATTAGGAGATCCCACTCTTGTTCCGTTATATTATCTATCATAAAAAACCTGGTTTGACAGAATCTATATGATGCTGAGAAGATGATTTGAAGAATAACTTAACCATCAGATACTCTGTTGAGCCATCAATAAGTATCAATATTGAGCGGGGATTATTTGTGACTCTTTTCATCATTCTGTTCCCAAAATGATGTTTACTACATCACGACCAGAATACGGCTCTTGAAATAACTTGAGAAAGTGTTAATGAGAGGGATTAGGCTTGTTATGGTGGTACTGGACTTGGTGACATCAGAAAATACAATTCCATTGATTTTACATCAAATCATAATATTGTAGGGAAAAGGCTTTGACATCAGAGGGATTCCTAAATTGATTATTTTCTCATGATCGTTTACATTTTTGGTATTGTTAAGAAAACAAACGACAATTTATCCAAAATAATAGTAATTTTATAGAAATAGAAATATAGAAATGTACCTTTTCATGCCAAAACGTAAACCGCGAAACAGAGATGATATTGCAAAGTTTTTAATAAATGGTTTATCTGGTAGCGGAAAGAGCACCTTATAACGAGTTTGAATAAGCATATAACATAACTTCGAGGACGCAACCCCAATGACCCCGTTCCCATTGCCCTAAGATATATAGTTAAATATCAATTTATAAATCAAGGAAGCTATACAGTGTGACATGCACGACACACCGTCACGCACGACAGACGACAGACGACACTGATGACATAGAAGACTGTACAGACATAATCCCATGCATATAGTCCCTCCTCTGATGGTTAGAGCGCCATCTATCCTCTTCTCCAGATTGGAGCAATCATGGAGTATACCAGTTTTGCCCATTTCTGTTTCACAAGTTCTCCTTGCAAACAAAACTAACTGTGATGATTGTATGTGTTTTCTTTCTTTATCTAGGTTCACCTACGCCTGCTGAAACAGAATACGGTCTACCACCCCTCGCTGGTCACTCCTTATCTTGGGAAAGTGAAAAGAAACGCACTATTGGCCACAACAATGTCATGACGGCAAAAATCTGGACTCCTGAAGATCCAAGAGAAAGTAAATTTCAACAACAACACGATATCAACTCTAACGAACTTGAATCTCTAGTAAATACAACCTCGAACTTTGAACTTTTGTGATAAAATTCACAATAAACTTTGACCCGTAAGCTTTCAACTTCATCGTGTGAATGGCAACTCCCATTTAAGAACTCAATATTTGCGATTTCGCTGCATGTCGTTTCGTCCCAATTTTGTATTTTGTTTTTTATTTGGACTTCAACTCGATCAAACTATAACAACTGAACTGAAGAAACAATTATTGTTTTTTCTATGAAGATACTGCAAGTGAACGCATCCTTAACATTAGATTTCGGCATTTTCGTACCGCGGGAACTCAATACTCATGATATAATTCACAGTTGAGAGTGGTCTACGGTCTTCACACTGAAGTTAAAAAGAACTTTGTATAAGACAGATGAAACGAGGCTGACTGCAATAACCTCGTAGCCAGAGGGCAATGGCAATAATAGGAGACATGTTTATACGACAACGGCACATTCAATAAAGTTAACTTAGCACGATTATTAATTCTGATCAGTGGCGTAGCCAGGATTTTGGTGTGATGGGGCAAAGCCAAATTTTCGTCTCCATTTAGCATGTTTAGGAGGCAAAGCCAGATTTTTGTCTCCATTTGTAATTTTTTTTGTCCATTTTTGGTCATTTTAACTTAAGGACATTTTGCTCTTTACCGTCCCCATTTTATCCCTGAAAAATTCCCGGAGGGCACTCTGCCCCTGCACCCCCTGGCTACGCCACTGATACTAAAGCATGCGGCCATATCGAAGGCTGGTTTGAAGTGTGAATGTATGATCAAACTATAACATAAAAATTGTTTTTTAACTTTGCCTGAAAAGTCATGCATGAATAAAGGAAAGTTGCATGTTGCACTTGCTGCTGAAATAGTGAAACTATACTGTGCACTTCAAGCATGGATCTTGCACTTCAAGCCATGGGTACAGCCAACAGTGGTACCGCCCTTCAGTATCTTTATCATTTCTAGTAACATTTGTTCCTTGCTTATAATTTATAGTTTGCTTAATAAATAAATATACTTTTATATAATTTTAACAATAATTGTCACAGCTCGAAATGACTATAAGCTAACGGATGTTCTTTTATATTTATGGTGACCCAAAACTCGTGTACCTGGCGGAGTGGTGACTTTTGGTACACCCTGTTTCAAAAAAGGAAGTCAAGTCATGTTAAAAAAAGTCTTTTGCAATGTTATCATGCTTCTATACTTGTTAAGTTTCATGACTTTGTTTACCATGTTTACCGTAATTGTGCCTATTCGACATTGATGTCTCAAAATTTATATATAGTGTCTATATTATGTAATATAAATTTATATTGTACATATAATTATCCAAATCAGAGCTTCCTGGATTCAGGTCTATATTGTATAGTCTTTGATTCTGTATACACTGTCAAAACATTTGGTAAAAAGAACGAACAATGTCAAGATAAAGAACCATCCAAAAGTTATTATAAAGAAATCCAAGTTGGACAGAATTTTACACAAATTGGGTAACAATAATCATACCCAACTTGCGAAGTTACGGGTGAATTATGTGATTGTGTAATGAGGTTGGGTGAATTTATATACCAAGTGTTTTGACAGTGTTTTGGGGCTATTCCAGTTGGAATCCATACACCCCTATGGAAGACATGACCTTAATCTCCAGCACAGGGAGTGTGAATTTCAAATGAAGTTACCTGAATAGGTGACATGACTTAATTTAAAATCTTCACCCCTTGCCTGTGTACGTGTGAGATTAAGGTCGTGACTTCCAAAGGGGGTTGTGTGAACTGCATGGAATAGCCAATTGTTAATTGTTGTGTTAGTAATGTTGGCCTCACATAAAGAAAGAATGGCAATATAATATATTATGGTGACGGGAAAATAATAAAAAACTTTTACTAATATTAACATTAAATTAAAATTACAAAGGATATAATATTCCTTAGACCAGTTATATGGGATGTTTATTACTGGCGAATTTTTCAGATATTAATTCTTTGAATTTTCAGATATTCAGTTTTAGAAATTTTGGATTTGAGATATTCATTTTAATGGGGACTTTTAAAAAAGGCGCTATATATACGATATCAGATACCAGTTTTAAAATCAAAATCATTAAATTAACATATGTAATGAAATATATCATAAATTATATGAGAATACCACAAAATGTGTGCTGATGTAGACAAATTTAATATATTATCTGATTAGAAGAGATTTTATTATTATTAAGTGTGCTCTTTCCTCCAAGAGGAAACTTCTGAATCACGCAATTTTTTGGGATTATGGGCATTACAGGATGTTTAAAAGTTCAGTCGTTGGAAGATCGCAATATCTCACAAAGAATACTACGTCGGTTGCGATTAGATCGGCCCAATATGATTGATCGTTTAATTTAGTTTGGAATGAACAAGCTATTTCATTGGTTAGCGACTAGGTGTGAATTCACGCAGCTTTGAGATTTATAGTTCATTCGCTAGCTATAAACGGTTAATCTTTAACATACCTTGGCAAATTAAGAAGTAAACGCTTGTCGCTGGCAATTTGTAACTTTTAAAATCAAAATGTTATTGTTTATAATACTCTGTACCTGTTGTGTATGGAATAATAAAAATGCGAATCTTGAATATCAAACCTGTCATCAACTGTTGTGATTATTCGACTTGTTAAATTTCTTTCTTCCCTTTTCCTTCTTCCAACCGCCTGCTTTTAGTGCTTTATTAAAAAACTATAATTTTGATAATAATATATTTCTCTATCCATAGAATAATAAAATAATTCGACTTGCATTCTATATGATTATTCTTCTAACCTGTTGCACGCGTGGTATGTATTACATAATTGAATGTGTATCGTATGTGCGTAGATGTGCTATCTTCAGTAGATAGCTTTATGTGTATACGGTATTGCTGCATAGGCCTCCCCATCAAACACAAAAAGGTTCTTAAGGGGTATAAGTCATAGACGACTCAGTCCTGCAATATGACTTAAATTTTGTATCAATTAAATCAATCGATATACTTCGAATATCTAGAATAAACAAATTGTTGTCAAAATGTTATTTTAAAATATCTATTGGCAAGCATTTATTAGCAAGTTATTTTGTCAACACTTAAATATTATTAAGTTAAAATATTTTGCATTAAGTTTTCAAACATATTTTTAACGGATAATTAATACGTTTCATTCCCATTATACCGTTTACAAACCCAGTATTTCGAATACGTTTTATGTTTACTGGGTATTGATATGGATTCTGCAAACAAAACAAAGTTGCAAAGTGTAAGTATTATTCTACAAGACTTACTATTCATAGATTGGTCCTACAACTTTTAGATATCATTTGGACCATAAACTTATGGAGCTTGTCATTGACTTTGACCCCGGAAAGTGCATGCTCAGTCATATTGGGCCTTATGATTTCGCATTATTGCTTCATAGTCATTTAACATTACACTGGGGAAGTACATTATTACATTCATAG
Organism: Amphiura filiformis; assembly: GCF_039555335.1. Classification (NCBI taxonomy): domain Eukaryota; kingdom Metazoa; phylum Echinodermata; class Ophiuroidea; order Amphilepidida; family Amphiuridae; genus Amphiura; species Amphiura filiformis. The sequence goes on from NC_092631.1 coordinate 35,170,583, forward strand.
TGAATTCGACTGTCCATGTATACATGATAAAACACTGAATTGTTAATGCATGCAAAAGTTTAAAAGGCTATATAAAAATACAACAAATGCCGATATTGCGGGTCATGCGGGACAATATCAAGTGCGCAACTAAGTACAAAATATCGAAAATTCGTTCATGTAATTAATTAAGCCTTCCTTGGTGTGTCCGAAATATATCAATACCGGTATTAATGCAAAACTTATCTTATACGGTCCCGTAAATTTGCCCCAAAACAGCGATTGTTTAACATTTTACAAAAGCTGTCAAATAGTGCCTAGCTCGAAATATTGTATGCATGACATCATCTATACAGTCACTCTATCATATTATTAATAATTGATTAAGCACTATCGATCCGTTACCGCTGTTGTCTCGTAATTACAACTAATTAGCATATCTTCGCATTTTATACAGGCACCGAAGGCGTATACTTAATGCAAATAATGAATCAATTTTGAAATTCTCTTCAAAGCGTTAATACCTGCATACAAAGAAGTTTGAACCTATTTAGAAAGTTTAATACATTGAATGCGTTTTCCTATTAATTTTGAATACCAAGTGATTTTTTAACGTGTACAATTTTGGTCACATCAACACTTGACATTAAGGGATCTAAAATGAGCGTTTATTGCGTTTCGACAGTATTTTTTGTGGGACATGAGAGCACCTCGGACCTATCGAATTGCATTCTGAATACGAAGCATGTCTTTCTGATATCAAATAATTTTCATTTTTGAAAATCACAATATAATACAAATTTTATGACAAATTATTAAAATTTGATATTTTTCAAATTTTGATATATAACAGTCCTCGAAGTAAATTATATAAATCTAATGATATATTCTTAAAGTGTATGTAGCAGGAGGAAAAGCCGACGGTCAATTGAAAATTTTGACCTTTCATATTGAAGATATGGATTTTTTCCCAAAAGACCTAATTTTTTTGGTGTTTTGGGAAAAAAAATCCATATCTTCAATACGAAAGGTCAAAATTTTCAATTGATCGTCGGCTTTTCATCCCACCTACATACACTTTAAGTATAAATTATCAGATTTATAAAGTTTACTTCAAGTACTGTTAAATATCAAAATATCAATTTTAATGATTTGCCATAAAATGTGTATTAAATTGCGAATTTCAAAAATCAAAATTATTTGATATCAGAATGACATTCTTCGTATTCAGAATGCAATTCGATATGTCTGATGTGCTCTGATGTCCCAAAATAAATACTGTCCAAACGTTCATACCCCAGCCCTTAATAGCATGGAATTGGTTAGGCTACATAGAGTGTTTCCACTCGTGTATTTATCGAACCATATTGGGTAGACCTGTTCCTTTGCTCTTTTCGTTGTTTCCCAAATAACAACACATTTGTTTTTATCAAATACCAAAACTAATAATTATTTTCCTTTTTTCTAGACTTTAGAGGATTTTTTTTTTTAAATTAATTATAATAAAACCTTTGTCTACGATTTTCGAATTTGCAACAATAATTGTGCTTAAAATGCCATCGTCTGGTTGGGGCGAATAGCGAGTTAATTGATTCAATTTTACGCCCTATAATCAATCTAAAATGCATTGAAGGTAAAACAAATATATCGCCCTATACAATCGCCTGCACGTGCGCTCTTTGTGAGACGTATACTCAGGTATTCGGTGCATTCACTTACAGAGTCACATCCTAAATATCATATATTTGTTTGTTTTGTTGTTTTACATCCATAATTTGTACAAAATGAGGTAATTTCAGGTCGCACGTGCGTGCTTTGTGAAACAACGTTCAGGTATTAAACCATTAATTTGGTATTCTTACTCTCTTTCTTTCTTTCTTATTCATTCATTCGTTCCTTTGTTCCTTCATTCGTGTTATTTTATGTCTAAAGGAAAAAAAGCATGGTCTGAATCTTACTTTCTTTCTTTCTGTCCTTTGTTCCTTCCTTTGTTCCTTCATTCGTTCTTTCTTTTGGTCGTTTGTTATTTATTTATTTATTTATTTATTTATTTATTTATTTATTTATTTATTTATTTATTTATTTATTTATTTATTTATTTATTTATTTATTTATTTATTTATTTATTCATTCATTTATTTATTTATTTATTTGTTTGTTTATTTATTTATTTATTTATTTATTCATTCATTCAACAATTCATTCATTCATTCAACAATTCATTCAACAATTCAATACGTATAAGACTCTATGGTGCATGTTTTGCGTGAGTACCAGTGGCAGGAAAGACAACATTACTGTGGAATGCACTGTTACACATAACTCGACGCTCGTATCTTTTAATTATTTGTTCCTTCATTATAATATAAGTATGCCGTACTTACCTATATGGTCAATTCCAGCCAAAGCGGGTCAAAATTCTCTCTGGGGGCCATTTTGAAAATGTTTTCCTTTTCAATTCTAGACTTATCAAATGAGACGATCATGTCTAGTGAATCATCAGGTGGAAGTGCCATCGGATTGAAAAATAACGTTTCTTGCTAGACCAAATAAAGTGTTAAATGCGCATATGCATGTTACCCACGAATTCAAGCATTTTTCACCTGTTGTACGCCATAAAATTTCACTTTCTTTAATATCTTTCAATATTTTATGTATGACTCATATACACTACAAATCGGTGAAGACTTTGAACGTAAAATAGAATTTTATTACATATATCTACAAAGAAATATTTTGATTATTACAAATTTTAAGAAAGAACCAGGTGTACAGTTAAGATTGGGTCAATTCTTCGAACTCTTTCCAAAGTGGCTGTCATTTAACATTACTGTATTATTTCGAAAGATTAGAATAAATGCTTCATATAAATATAAAGTTAGATTTTGTATCTCGTCGCAGGATGAGGATCTCGGATGGATTCGTGGGTAACAGCGTCTGGAAAATAGCAATTCCTATTATTTATTTTTAATAAAAATAAAAAATACTTTTCCGTATGTCAATAATTCAGGCTGCAATGGCACTAAAATGAATTTTAATCAAAATACAGACTACATGGAATATTTAGAATGGATCATTATAGCATTTTGGGTATAAAAATTTGAGAATAATGAAGTTGCCAAATTCAAATAGACAGAGCAAACAGTTTTATATTATTATTTTAGTAAAATAATTCCATATTTTCATGCAGCAATATTCTATTAACTCGTGTTTGACAGTTCCTATGAACTAAAACACTATCAATACATTGTTAACTGTAATTTAAGTAGGGATTCGTGGGTAACCAAAATGTTCGTGGGTAACACATATTTGAAGGTAGGCCCTATGTATTGGTAAGCGGCAAAATAGAAAATATTACAGAAGGTTGGAAACCACCATGCGGTTATTCCTCCATTGTGTTTCAATGATTCCCGTTTCTCTAACCAATTGCATTTACCAAAAAAATGGTAATTTAGGATAATCAATCAAAACTTCATGATACAGCTTCAGTATACCTTCAAGAGAACGCTATTAAACAGGACTGTTTTGGAACCTATTTCGCATGTTTTCAAAATGTTAAGATGCATAAGAAACATATAATTTACGAGTAAATCCTTGGATTCGTGGGTAACGCCGAATTCGTGGGTAAAGCTATAAGTACTATAGTACCGTTTGGGGTTTGCGTTTCTTAGGTGTATAAACTGTAAGTACTGTCAAAATTATAGCATACCCATGGCTTGAATATGTGCTGCTTTAAACTTAAAATAAACAATCTCCTTATTTTTCAAGGTTAGCATCTATTCGGGATTCGTGGGTAACAAAAGTTTAAACCGTCGTAGATTCTTTTTAAAGCGGTGAACGTATTTTTACGATTTACAATTTTAAGCGCTTGTCAAACTAAATTCAGTGTCCAAAGTTATTAAATGTTAATTTAAGTTATGGCAATTATATTTGCTGGACTCGTGGGTAACAGTTGATACGTGGGTAACGTCATATTTGATTTTATGGAATTTTATGGGTAAAACGTATTTGCATAAAATAATCACTTGGACCTCAGAATTATAGAACGAAACTTCGTTTCATGATATAGTCATTTATGGCATATTCACTTAACATTTTTCAGAACGATCATTTTATTTTTGATACGCGGGTAACAAGATTATTAGCCAAATTGACTTAATGGCCTCTAGAGTCCACAAACTTTGGTGGAATTCAATCGTTTTACATATGATGAGAGATCATGCAAACGTCTTTCTAACGGGAATAATTTCATTTTGTTTGAAGGACATTCAATGACATATATGGTGCTTTATCTTTGAATTCGTGGATAACGCCAATTCATTTAAGTTATCATAACTTGTCCCCTGGTATGACTTGCTAGTAAAGGCCTATATGCACAAAGAGAGCACATTGGACGTGACATGATATGCTCCATCAATAACGTGATTTCCTTTATTAATGACATTTTAAAGTGGGAAGTTAACATAGAGAGAATTTTGTCCCGCTTTCGCTGGAATTGACCATATATATATATATCTTTTCACACTAGACCAATGATCACCTCACTTTGTAGTTCAGATTCAGTGCAATGCAGAGGTGTGCCGACCGAAAAGCAAAATTAGAATCATTGCATGCGGTTATTACAACTTTTCGGAAAAGTTGTAATAACCGCATGCAATGATTCTAATTAAGATAACGTTGTATTGCATATTACAATAGCAATAATGTCATAATATAGTTAAACTAAAAGGGATAATGTTGTGAACAAATTTGGTGCCTTTATACCCCTTACTTTTTAGATTCTTGGTGGCAATTATGGGTCATCCCAATTTTAGTCGGCAAAAAATATTTGGAAAATCCACCCCCTGACCCGGTAGGCTACACCAAAGTTACAATAATCGATTAGGCAAAAAAAAAAAAGGTTTGTCTCAAAGCTCGCGGGCGAATTTGTAAAATCGTGTGATTTGACAAAAAAGAAATGCGGAAATTTTTTTTATTTAAAAAAAAAAAAAAAAGAATTTCCAGAAAAAAATGGGCGAAAATCAGACTTTTTTTCTCAAAATACCATAAAAAAAGTCGGGAATAAAAAAAAAAATCGCATTTCGCATTTGTTTTCAAACCACTCGTGAGCTTTGAGACAAAACTTTTTTTTTTTGGCCTTATCAATCATGACCCACAGTTCCGTCGCAACGTTAGTGTGTCCTCAAAATAATAAGAGTTATATAACGACAAGAACTGATCATTTTCATTTTCACAGCAAATTTTTGTTACCGGCTTAATCATCTTCTATAATAGGCACAATGCCATGAACTTTGTGAAGGTATTATGGACTCAATCATTTTACTCGCTCAAAAGATCTCATTTTAAATGTTTAATTTAACTCAATAAATCCTCACAATCCACATCAATTTGATTCGATATCCTTTTTCCACATTGACTTCTTTCATTAACAAAATCGCGCTCCCTTTAATACGGACTCGTGTCATAAATGAGCATGGGACCTCGGATTTTGGAGTTCGAGCTCAGAACATTTGTTGGTTCGAGCTCAGATACAAACAGACTCGGCGCGGCTAAGACTCGGACTTGGACTTGGAAATAGAAAATTTTCGGGGATAAAATGGGGACGGCAAAAAGTAAAGTGTCCTTAAAATTACTAAAATGGGACAAAAAAATTGGCAAATGGGGACAAAAATTTGGCTTTGCTCCCTCACACTCAAATCTTGGCTACGCTACTGAATTGGTAAAAGTGTGACGTATCCCATATATAGCACTAATTTATATTGGACATTTATACCCACATACTCATCTCTATATTGCATTTATGTTATAGCCGACATTCTTGACATTGATAATAACAATAACTGCTAATAGATTATAACCATTTATTTAATAATTAAATAGAGTAAAAACTATTCAATCATTCATTCCATTCAAATTATAATCACCGTAAAATTCCGATTGGCTTCGAATGGGGTTTTGTACAATTTTGCTTAAGGCCATTGCTATACATAATGTATTCCGCGCGTAAAAAGTATAAATGATCATCAATTTGATACAAAACTTGTTAACCCAGAGGCTGTTTCACACAAATCTCTGGGTAGGGTATGCATGGTAAAGTATTTCCTATTCAACACATAATAAACACAATTTGTATGACCCTGAATTTCCATATAATTAAATATAGAGGGAAGGAAGAATGAGAATTAATATTTTAGGAGATCAGCGCTTAATATAGATTAGATAAAAACATAGTAAATATTGTTAAGAAACAATGTGTTACTTGATAAGGTCGAATAAAAAATGCAAACGTCGCTATTCGACCCCTTAACAGAACGAAATTACACACAGTGGCCTATATGTGATACACATATCATGTAATACACGCCAAAGCAAAGTCGGAATCAACTAAAATTTTGGGAATAAACCTTTTTCATGTCCCCTTCCGCTTCCTTTCTTGAGGCCGCTTCAATTTTATTTTTATTTTTTATAAATTCAGTTATAATTTTTGGAAAAAGATGTCTAAAAAGTTGAGATGCTTTCTATAGCCTTGCTAATATACAATAAACACTTTTGAAAGGTTCTGTGACATTATCTGAGGGGGCCTGCCTACCAGAATAATAAAATAAAAAAAGGCCTCCTCCTTTTTTTCAGGCATTGTTGTATACGCTAAATACAGATAGATTTGCACCTATCTATATCGATAAAAAAAATATAATAAAAGGCCACTCCTCCTCCTTTTTTCGAAAAACCGGACGAGAAACATGTTTTTATTTTTATTCGGCCTAATATTAAAACAATGTTTAATGCGACGAACTGAGCAAAAGGTAAAGTTGATATTTTACTGATGACATTAAAGAGATATTTATAAAACAAAACACAATAAGTGTTCCAACCTAATGCAATTATCTTGTTCATTTTAAACACCCAACATATGAGTATCTGGAAAGGCAGAGGAGTTCCGCCCGCCAAAATAACAATAAATTAAAATTAAAAAAAAGCACCACCGCCAAACTCATTTGATATACACGATTCTTGAGGAGAACTCCCGGTATGCTTTATGAAATATTCAACAGTTCAATATTATATCTAATTTACTTTTATTACTCTAAAAATTAATTATCCTTTTGACGATTTCTTCATATCATTTGTTACTTCACTGCATGCCCCCGTCGTTCATTCTTTGATTGGGGTATAAATACGGATTCTTTTTTCTGCCGATTCCAGCCCACGTGGAAACAACTCTATTATGATGGTGTCAACTGCAACACTTAAGGCTATTTAAACAGGGTCCATTCACACAATTCTCCTTTTGGTCTAGAATGATTCAAGTTCAGTGTGCATTTTCATAATGCCCACGTGTGCTAGAGTGCAAACCCATTCGAATCTATAGGCTATGTGATATAGACATATATCAAATTCCACATCAAAATTGGAGCAAAATTAAAGCGTTTTGCAATTTTGCATCATCCGATAAGTGTGTCTTTAATTCGGATCTGACAAAACTAGCCTAAAACTGGATTTGAAAGCATCGTGTTGACCAACCTAATGACTAGGATGTCAAAGAACCATTAAATTGAACCAATTTTTGCCGGGCATTGAGCCATCGTGTATACATAGTTATTGAATCTAGTTATAAGTCTTTGTTCCATAGTTACTGCAAATAAGTCTTGTTTCTAAGTAGTCACATAAAGTGCGTTTATGACTCCTTTTTACCATAAGTGGCGAATTACAATATGACCTATGTAATCGAGTAAAACAATACGTGATGGATCAATGCACTTGTAAGTTGGTAAAATTATATTATTACCTTTATACATCCTACCAGCCACAGCCCCAGTTTGTTTTTGTTCTGATTCTATAGTAAAGCAATACCTATGGTGATGAATTTAACACCCAAAAATCGCTGGAAATTAACTTGATAAGTATTCTTATTACAATAAATATTCGTCTCGGTTTCCAAGTACAACAATTCGTGTTAGATGAATTTAACAGAAAATAAAGCTGCGCAAATTATCTTCATTTGTTTAGTATCTTCGTTACAATTGACCGCGCACATTTCACTGTAGTTTTTGTCTTTTCTGGACACCTTGCACTAGTATTATGTCATTATTGTATTTAAGGGGCATTTCGTGATCCACTTGCAATTTGGTGTGTCTGATGTGCTCTCGTGTCCCTATGCAAACGTTGCTATCCGATTCCTTAACAGAACGAAATTATATGCATATCATGGATTAAACTCGTAAAAGCAAAATCGGAATCAGATGAAATTTTGGGAATAAATATCAACTGAAATATACCATAAAAAAGGAATGTTAGAATCAGCAAATCCCCTTTAATTTGTTTAGTATCTTAATAACATAATTTACTGTGTGTTCTTTGCAGCACTTTTGCGTATCTTTCTGGGCATCTTTTAGTGCACACACCCCAACCCACACAGAGTTGACATTTTTCAGAATTGATTCATTCCTATAATCATGATAATGACTTAAATACATGTATGCATCTAACATAAAGTTTGAAATTTTGAAGTAAAATAATTAAGTTTTTTACCATTTTTTTTTGTTTACTTTGTTTTAATGTAATTGCTTTTAACGTAATTTTTTGTTTGCTTTGTTTTAATGTAATTGATAAGATGCACCGTCCAAAATGTGTCATACATACAAACGTCTTATGCGTATGAGAATTAAGCAAGAATATTGACAAATGAAAAGTAATATTTCATTTTATTACAAAAAATATTTGTCTTCTGCTGACAGCAATTTTAAATTTCTATTAATATGTATTCCTATGTAAAAGAGTGAAAATCTCACTCCCGAAAAGAGTGATTCACTTATAAGACCACTCAAAAAGGAGTGAAATGCGTTTTTTTAACTTTAAAACCACTCAAAAAAGAGTGAAAACCACTCTTTAAGAGTGAATTTTAACTCTTTCAAGGAGTTAAATGAAGGACAACTCTAAAAATGTGTTGTCCTTCATTTAACTCCTTGAACGAGTTGAAATTCACTCTTTTAGAGTGGTTTTCATTCTTTTTGAGTGGTTTTAAAGTTTAAAAACACATTTCACTCATTTTTGAGTGGTTTTATAAGTGAATCACCCTTTTGGGGTGTGAGTTTTTCACTCTTTTACATTTAGAGAGATATATGTTATTGACAATTGAACATATCAGAGTAGGCATAAGTTAAAATTGTCTCACATATTTGTCTCCAAAATATAATTATATAGTTTACTTTTGGTTTAAATTTTCACTGAAAACCAGTTTCAACTTTATTTCAACTTTTTTGTTCTAAATTTACATAGATTCTTTTACATAGCACGGTAAATGATAGAAGTGCCATTGTTTTAAAGAGACAATACACTAAACCATTTGTAACCAAGCATCAACGTATAACTAACTGCTCATGTCGTTGTCTTGTTGTGCCATACATCGCCTGCTCAGTGCCAGAAGTGGGTAAGTGCAAATTGCTGCCATGTGAACATTTGGCAATTTACACACAGCATATTGTACTCATCTACACATGGCAGCTATTGCAATTACCCCCCTTCTACCACTGAGCAGTTGACATGTATAATGTTCCTACGAAATTTATACCGCTAACCAAAGTTGCAACCTTGGCCATGCTCAGTGCCAGAAGGGAGTAAGTGCAATTGCTGCCATGTGAAATTTGGCAATTTACACACAGCATATTGTATTCATTTACACATGGTAGCTATTGTACTTACTTCTGGTACCGCTGTAGGCCTATATTGTTCCTACAAAAAACAAAAAACAAAAATATACCGAATATGCATGGCCAAGGTTGCAACTTTGGTTAGCGGAACTGATCTCGTTGAGATGAGATTAAACAAAAACGGAAAGCTGAATATTTCAGATGTACAGCATTAAATAGAAGATAATAGTATCGAAGATCAACAATGCAAACCAATCATGTTATGTATTATTAGTAGTAGTATCATAATACATGTACTTATTGCAAGGAAAAGCTTCATATATCTATGACACTTTTGAAACTGCAATTGATCTTTCTGTGATGATTGAGTTTCAGAACAAAATGCAATTGTATATAGCTTGCACTTCAATCATTGTAATTGTACATTTCTTCTCGTTTTTTTCTTTCCGTTCTTTATTTTAATTTATCTCTGTTTTATTCCGTAATTAATCCAATGCAATGTGTACCAACTTTCACTTCATATAGTATGAAACTGTACGTACAGATATTCTGGTAAATTGGCTTGACCTAATGCTCACACATTTTTTTCTCCTCCCCCCCCCCCCTCCCCAGCGAAACAAGATCCAGGCACGCCACTGCCAGACTGTACAGACTTAAAAAAGCGAATTTAATTTCCGTAACTAAAAGCTCCTTTACCATTTTAAAATTATATACATTTAGTATGAACAATATGAATGAATTTCGCAAAGAGGAAACTGGTACAACTGTGTTCATATCTATCTTGACCAGTTTTTGGTCTATTTTATAAGATATATAAATATAAAGAAACATTTCATCGCACAAGTAAAAAGCGTACATAAAACAAACTACAGCATGACACGTGAAACTTTGTTCTGGTTTTCTCAAAACATCATAGATACTTTAGCCTCCTCTCTTACAATAATAGCATGTTGTTGGTCATATTGCAAAATTGGCAGGGGCAGCTTTTCATATAAAATTAACCATTAAAGGGGAAAACATAGCGAGTAAAATGAAATCATTTCCTTTGATAGGTCATTAGATTACTTTTAATTAGTCTCAAATGACATTTCTTTGTTATTAAGCTGCAACTTAATTGTGTGTATTGTCTTTTGTTTAGAAGTCTCTAAATTAATTTAAACTTTGGAAGTCCAAAATTAAATATTTAACGTTGGTTCATCTGATGCTGATAGCAAGTAGTCAACGCCTCATATCTATTTACTGCTGATAGCAAGTAGTTTATCAACGCCTCATATCTATTTACTGCTGATAGCAAGAAGTTTACCAAAGCCTCACATCTACTGCTGATAGCAAGTAGTTTATCAACGCCTCACATCTACTGCTGATAGCAAGTAGTTTATCAATACCTCACATTTACTGCTGATAGCAAGTAGTTTATCTATACTACACATATACTGCTGATAGCAAGTAGTTTATCAATACCTCACATTTACTGCTGATAGCAAGTAGTTTATCAATACTACACATCTACTGCTGATAGCAAGTAGTTTATCAACGCCTCACATCTACTGCTGATAGCAAGTAGTTTATCAACGCCGCACATCTACTGCTGATAGCAAGTAGTTTATCAACGCCTCACCTCTACTGCTAATAGCAAGTAGTTTATCAACGCCTCACATCTACTGCTGATAGCAAGTAGTTTATCAACGCCTCACATCTACTGCTGATAGCAAGTAGTTTATCAATACCTCACATTTACTGCTGATAGCAAGTAGTTTATCAATACTACACATCTGCTGCTGATAGCAAGTAGTTTATTAATACCTCACATCTGCTGCTGATAGCAAGTAGTTTATCAATACCTCACATCTACTGCTGATAGCAAGTAGTTTATCAACGCCTCACATCTACTGCTGATAGCAAGTAGTTTATCAACACCTCACATGTACTGCTGATAACAAGTAGTTTATCAACACCTCACATGTACTGCTGATAGCAAGTAGTTTATCAACGCCTCACATCTACTGCTGATAGCAAGTAGTTTATCAACGCCTCACATCTACTGCTGATAGCAAGTAGTTTATCAACGCCTCACATCTACTGCTGATAGCAAGTAGTTTATCAACGCCTCACATCTCCTGCTGATAGCAAGTAGTTTATCAACGCCTCACATCTACTGCTGATAGCAAGTAGTTTATCAACGCCTCACATCTACTGATGATAGCAAGTAGTTTATCAACACCTCACATCTACTGCTGATAGCAAGTATTAATAGCTTATTAATACCTCACATCTGCTGCTGATACCAAGTAGTTTATTAATATATAGTTACTGACATTAATTTCGTATTTTTAGTCCATACTATCTGGGCATTTATAATGATATTGTCAACACTTAAAATTGGGATAGGTTCAGCCTAGAGAAAGAGGTTTAGAAGTACATGAATTTAATAAAATAACATTAAATATGGCATTAAAAAAACAAAGTAATATTCCTTGTAGATATGAATTTTGACGCGGCTGTTAAGGTCGCTGTGGAGACGCGAGTTCCGGAAAACAGTAGGGTTTGGTCGTTCATTGTTATTTTGTTTTTATTTGTGTTTTAATAAACATATTATGCAAGGTAGTATTGGTCTTCATGAAAAGTCAGGTTGCATTTAATGTCCCAACCACTCCCATTTTTTACACATAATGGAAAATTTAGATTTCTGTTTGTTGTTTTAAGACGTGAACATAGTGACGAACCACGCGTACGCGTGTGATCATACAGACAACCCAATTAAAAGGGTCGTCAAAATATATTTGGCTTATGTTCAGCATAAAACAACATAGACATTAATGTGTTAACACGTGACTTATACAATTCAGTTCACCATTTCCAAAAGGTCTATTATGCTGATAGAAATGGGAATCTAACATGTGTTTATAAATATGCCTACAAATGTAGACAATTAACAGATATCGTTGATATTTCGCCTCACATCTACTGCTGATAGCAAGTAGTTTATCAACACCTCACATCTACTGCTGATAGCAAGTAGTTTATCAACGCCTCATATCTACTGCTGATAGCAAGTAGTTTATCAACACCTCACATCTACTACTGATAGCAAGTAGTTTACCAATGCCTCACATCTACTGCTGATAGCAAGTAGTTTATCAACACCTCACATCTACTGCTGATAGCAAGTAGTTTATCAACACCTCACATCTACTGCTGATAGCAAGTAGTTTATCAACACCTCACATCTACTGCAGATAGCAAGTAGTTTATCAACGCCTCACATCTACTGCTGATTGTAAGTAGCTTATCAATACCTCACATCTGCTGCTGATAGCAAGTAGTTTACCAATGCCTCACATCTACTGCTGATAGCAATAAACTGCTGATGCAGTCATCAACGTCGGACGTGGTTCACATCGTGTGCGAGTAAAACCTAATTTTCTTCAAGAAATTTGGCTGAGATATAAGGACTACAATATATCTGTCCTTTACTTGTAGCACCAGGATCCACTTGAGGTAAATTCTGATAAAAACTGTCGCAAAATTGAAGAGAAATTACAACTTAAACAACTTTAAAACAATCATCGTGCACTTGCTATAAAAGCGTAGCTTGTGCATAGCTGTACGTGTCGTGTTCACTGTATGCTATATGCACATCCACACTTCACTGATCACCATTCAAACCTACCGCGGTGTGTAGTCATGGCGGACAAGGACGAAACGGTAAGCTTGGATAATGCAGAAAACACGATTACAAATGAGGAGGAACTAGCAGTAAAGCGATTGAAAGATCCGGATCTGTGGATCAGAGTAAAAGTACCGCGCAATATCAGACTAACAAATAGAGAGATATATTATCAGCCCAATACCATTCTGATTACAGTATATGGATTGTCACAGTATCAACTCTGCAGGCAAAGGTTCGTGTATTGGCAAATGATGTGATCACGTTAAAAGACAAAACCTGTCCACTAGAAGATTACAGTTTGATACACGGAATGCGAAAAAAGAGGAATAAGACTGAGTATTCATGAACTACCACAGTCCATATCGGACGAATACGTTGAGCAGTGGGTCGATACATGGGCCAAGCGTGAAACCATGGTATCTAGACATAAGGAAGAGGATCGGAGTAGAAGAGAAGAAAACGACATTACAAAGCGCTTTAAACACCTATATACAGGTCATAGAGTATGTATGGTGTCGGAGATATATGAACATAAGTTACGTTACTCGGACATACAAATCCCCGACCCAAGAAACCAGAACAAACTAATTGATGCGCAGGTAGTTGTCTACTACAACGGACAGCCACCTATAAATTGCCATCACTGTTATTTGAACCACCCAGCAAGAGAATGCCCAGACAAACCGCAACTAAAATGCTTTCTTTGTAATAACAATGGACATACTAAGCACAACTGCCCAACAGCGGACCTTGGCCCGACATGTTTCAGATGTAATGAGCGAGGGCACACCAAGAGCAACTGTGACCAAGCTCCTGCGCCTCTAGTACCTCTTGCATCTGCCCGTCCTGTTGTAGATCAAGCTGCACCTTTAATCCATCCAGTTGCAGTTCACCAAACACCTGATCAGAAGACACAACATATGGCACCTCAATCTCCGCCGCCAAACCCATCGATTGTAATCCTGCATGAACTGTTGGACAAATGCATTCAACCAGCATCAGGCCCCACATCACCAGAGATCCTAAAAAAAGTATCAGCCGCATCACCGCAGAAAAGTCAATCTGAACCTAGACAAAATCGCAATGAAGAAAAAACTGATCAGAGAGACCCTGTACCTGAGACTGAGAAACAAAGCAAAACGCTGACAAAACAAACGGACATTAGGTCGCATTTGCAAGGAGCCGGCTCCAATCTCGCCCAAGATACTAGTCACGCGGAAAGCAGAAGCAGCCAAAAGAAGAAAGACAAGAAGAAGAGAAAATATCAACTTCACCAAGAGATCAAAAGAAAAGAAGAAAGGACGCCAAGCGTCACCAAATGTAACAGAACATGCATCGCCGTATGCCAGTATGTCAGAGTATGAATCCATGAAGTCGGCATCCTCGGATGAAACACCATATGAGGACCCTCCATAAAACAGTTAGACTGATGTAAAAAAAAAAAAAAAAAAAAGAATTGTATTGTATCATGTATGTGTCCTATCTTCAAATGAAGACATTATGTGCGAGACGAATAACCACCAATGATCATGGAGCGTCTTTTCTTAATTAGCTTTAATGTATCGGGACTTCGGAACAAGAAAAAGCGTGCTATTGTCTTTGACTGGTTAAAGCGTAATAAATATGATATTGCCATATTACAAGAAGTATACTGTAATACAAATGACATTTCTGAATGGTCAAAAGAGTGGGAAGGTCAAATATTTGGTAACTATGGAACTAATAGAAGTAAAGGTGTACTTACTCTCATAAATCCACAAAGTAATATTGAGGCAAATCAGTTTTTGCAGATAATGAGGAAGACTTCTCGAGTCAAAGTTGAAATGGATAATGTTAATCTTAATATATGGAATATATATGCTCCAAATGAGCTGCAAGACAGAAAGAGGTTCTTTGAGTTTCTTAAGCAAAGTATTTTGAAGCATGGAGTGGGCCTAAACGAGCACAATGTATTAGGCGGGGATTTTAATACTGTATTTGACCCAGATCTTGATATGTTAGGTACTGGAAGCAACTCATATTATAAATCCGAGTGTGTAAACAAAATTAAAGAGATTTTTGAAACTTTAAATCGCATCGATATATGGAGAAGAAAAAACGGAAATAAAAAAAGGTTTACATGGAGCAGAAAATCATCAAAGGTTAAATCAACTTTAGATTATTGGTTGATACCGTGTACTTTTGAAAGCTATGCAGAAAAAATTGATATTATACCGGGCTTTGGGTCGGACCATATGGCGGTAGAAATGGAATTACTTTTACAAAAACAAGAAAGAGGGCTTGGTTACTGGAAGCTAAATAATAGCCTACTGCAAGACCAAGAATATAATGAGGGTATAGAAAAACTTGTTAATGGTACTACACAGGAATGTCAAAATATATTGAATGCCAGACAATTGTGGGATCTTTGCAAAAATAGAATAAGAACTTTTTCTATTAACTTTGCAAAAGGTAGTAAAAAAGATAAAGAAGTTAAAATGAGAAATTTGGAGAAGAAAATGAAACTGTTATTTGAAAAGATAACTGATGATCCAAATAATGATTGTTTTGTACATGAATATGACAAGGTCAAACTAGAATATGAATTACTGTATCACCATCACATGAAGGGACTTATCATAAGAAGCAAAGCAAAATGGACAGAAGAAGGGGAAAGATGTACAAAATATTTTATGAATCTTGAAAAAGAAATGTAAGTAATAAAACTATCACTTATCTGACTGATACAGGTGGAAATGATGTAAGTAATCAGGAAGACATTATTAAAGTGCAAGTTGATTATTACAAAGAATTGTACAAAAAAGGGGGTCAAACGACAAAACTTATGTTTGATAATTTCGTTGAAAATATGAACTCTGAACAGTTATCTGAGGAAGATAAAGAGTCATGTGAGAGTTTACTTACTAATGATGAATGTGAAAAGGCTCTTAAAACAATGGCCAATTGTAAGAGCCCCGGGATTGATGGATTAACTTCAGAATTTTTTAATGTCACTGGAGAGTGGTAGGACAATTGATTGTAAATTCGTTTAATGAAGCACATGAAGCTGGCGAACTCGCAGCATCGCATAAAAGAGGTATTATTATATTAATTCACAAAGGAAGGGACTTAATAGAAACAAATTGGATAATTGGAGACCGATAACATTACTGAATATAGATTACAAGATTGCAGCAAAAGTGCTCGCCTCAAGAATAAATCAGGTTTTACCCAACGTAATTAACACAGACCAAAATGGCTTTTTAAGAAAACGTGGTGCAGCTTTAAACATACGTCTTGTTGAAGATGTTTTGAGATATACAGAAAAGGAAAATGTAAAAGGGGCTATGATTTGCATTGATTTTCGAAAAGCATTCGATACGATAAACAGAGATTTGATTTTATTTGCACTTGAGAAATTAAATTTTGGTATGCAATTGAAAAAATGGATAACCACTATGTTTAAGAACACTGTAAGTTGTATATTACATAATGGTCATTTGTCAAATTTCTTCTTTCAAGAAGAAGGTTTAAGACAAGGTTGTAATTTATCTCCTTTATTATTTCTTATAGCGTCAGAAATTATGTCTAGTAAGATAAGACAAACAAATGATATACGGGGTATTGAATTACCCCTTAAAGACTATGGGGAAGGTGAAGTTAAAATAACTCAATTTGCCGACGACACTACAATCTTTGTGAGGGATGAAAAGTCAATACATAGAGTTATAGAAATCCTTGACCGTTTTACAGAAATTTCAGGTCTACATCTTAATAAAACCAAAAGTGATGCAGTTTGGATTGGCGCAAGCAAAAGTTTGAAAAAGAAGGTCGGTGACATCAATTGGAAATTCGAACCAAATAACAGTGTCAAATTATTAGGAGCAGTAGTTAACCCATCAATTAATATTGAAGAGTTGTCTGCAAATTGGGAACCGAAAATGGTCTCAATAGAAAAGTCCATAAGAGCTTGGACAATGAGAAACCTATCAATGGTTGGTAAAATACTCATAGTAAAAAATTTGATGGCATCAAAATTTTCATATATAGGTTCAATAATAGACTTACCACAATGTTTTGTAAATAAAGTAAATAGTATGTGTTTTAAGTTTGTATGGGGAGGTTCGGAAAAGGTTAAAAGAACAACACTAGTAAACGAGTACGACAACGGTGGCCTAAAAATTTTCAATTTTAAAATATTTCTGGACTCATTGAAGTTGTTATGGATAAAAAAGTTGGCATCGTCAGAAATCAGCACGTGGAAAAATATTCCTTTATATATTATTAATAAAACCCAGTTAGGCGTACATATTTTTAAGTGCAACTGTAATTTTGAAAATATCAATGCAGTTGTAAGGGACCGTTCATTATTTCCACCGGAGGGGGGGCCGGGAGAATACATGGGGGGGTCAGATGGTTTTTGTCAGGCAAAAGGGGGGTCAGATGGTTTTTAGTTATTGAAAGGGGGGTCAGATGGTTTTGCATCTCAAAGCTTCGGGGCTTCGCCCCTGGACCCCCATCTGGAACATTGCCCCATGACCCCTGACCATTAAATTTGCGCTTTGCATGTCGGCTGACACTTTGGTCCTAGTCCGGACTTAAGTCGGGCCTCACCTGTTTTTCACCTGCCACGGTGTGAATTGACATAAATTTGCACCAAAAGTAAGTAATTTATTATAACATTTTGATAAAATGGGTCATTGGGTAAAACATTCCAAAAAATGGAGAAAAATTCTAGATTTTGCTTCTAAATTGCCAAATGTACAATACAAATTTGCTGAAATTTTGAACCATATTTCATAAATATACATGTACACTGCCATTTTCGTAATAGAGAATTGCAAGCTGCTGCACAGTAATGCTGTGGTCAGACTCTTCTTTGTTCTTTTACTATCAAACCCCACCCCACACAGGTGTCATTTCCATACCCTAGTTAAACTGCCTAAACCACCATGACAGTAAACTTGGGCAATGTATTCAAATACATATATAGAAAAATAACATCATCATCATCATCATCATTATGACAACAAATTTTGAATCACATTTGAGATCTATTTTGACATTTTTAGATAATCATTTCAACATAGGCGTAGATCCCCCAATATTTTGCCAGGGGGATGCAATCCCCATGTTGACGCCTGAATATAGGTTTCTGACCACATATTTGCCCATTTTAGCCCCAAAAGTGCAAATTTCCGTGCAAATTTATTCCTCTTTTGCACCATATTTCATCAGTTTAGCTTTAAAATATCTAAATTTTTCGAGCGCTTTGCGCGCATTTGAACCATAAACTTATTTTGCCACCAAAAGGTGCTGGATTCACTATACTTTTTTCCAACCCCATTCCCCTCCAATGTCAAAAAGAAATCTATGCCACTGTACATCACTGATTTATGGTAAGATGTCACTACTTTTTATTCTACTTTTTACTACTTTTTTAAATTCCTTTTAAAGGCATAATTTGTCAGTCTGATATGTGGCAGTGACGTGATGCGTTGAGGCAGCTGATCCATGTGCGCATCTATTGCGCGTCATTGCGCATGTGCATACTTCAGCGCTTTAAGTGTCCACTAGCTACTTGAAGCTGTGCCTATAATATAAATGAAATGCACACTGACATCACTGCTACATGGTGATGAAAAATGGTACAGATGCGAGAAAGTCAGCATTCAAAGGTCTGTGTGGCACATCCCTGTAACCAAAATTACAAAGACCCCACTCCTCTGCAGCATGCAGCAATACTTTCTATTTTGGTTGGGGGGGTCATATGGTTTTCATGTAGCTCGGAGGGGGGTCATATGGTTTTTATTATCGGAGAAGGGGGGTCATATAGTTTTCGGCAGTGACTTTCTGTCTGCTCCCGGCCCCCCCCTCCGGTAGAAATAATGAACGGTCCCTAAGATATATAATAAATGAGATGCCCATGTTTTACCGAAATCTAATCAAGGTATGGTTGTCAACAAAAAGTACTCAAGACAAAAACCAAGTGCAAAACTGGGGAGATGAAGTTATTTGGAACAATATTTGTATAATTAGCAGAGGTAAGACTTTTTATTACAAGGAATGGGCTAAAAGAGGTATAATATGTATTTCAGACTTGTATGATCAAAACGGTGTCTTTCATTCACTAGACGAAATCAAAAGTAGGTTTCCACAGCCAGCCAGTGTTTGTATACAATATTTAGCTCTAAAACAAGCAATTTTAAAGACATGCAAAAATAAACAGCAGAATGCTATTAACAAGGACATATACTTTTATGATGGAAAAACTTTTGTTGCATTAATGAATTGCACCACACAATTATATAGGAAAGCTATGTTATCAAAGATTTCGACTAAACCAATATGTCAAACCTTTTGGGAAAATAAATTCAAAAATATGAAATTCAATTGGAGCAAAATTTGGAAAAATATTATGGCAACAAAAGAACCTAGGCTAATGACATTGAATTGGAAAATAACCAGCAATATTTATGCAACAAAAGTCTTTCTTAACAAAATAGGAAAAGAACAAAGTAATGTATGTGAAATTTGTAACGAAGTAGATTATATTGAACACTTTTTTTTTTTTTGAAAAAAAAATAAAAAGATATGGAGCGAAGTGGACAAAATAATTTTGCAACACTACAATGTTAAAATTAAAACCACACAAGCAGATGTTATCTTTGGTTACTACCAAGCAGGAAAATGTAATACTACAATCAATAAAATAATAAGTGTTAGTAAACTGTCAATTAGTAAATATCGTTACGGGAAATATCCCGATTTGATCAGTCTATTACATTCTGAATTAAGAATCAGAAAGCTTATGTAGTAAAAATTGTAGAAATTAGCAAAGTCAGAAATTAGTTAAGTGAGAACAAATGAGTTATGTAAATATATAATGTGATGAAATCAACGAAGCAAATAAAATAAAAGATTAAAAAAAATAAACTGCTGATAGCAAGTAGTTTATCAATGCCTCACCTCTACTGCTTATAGCAAATAGTTTATCAACGCCTAACATCTACTGCTAATAGCAAGTAATTTATCAACACCTCATATCTACTGCTGATACCATTATTAGTTTACCAATGCCTCATATCTATTGCTGACAGCAAGTAGTTTATCAACACCTCACATCTGCTGCTGATAGCAAGTAGTTTATCAATGCCTCACTTCTACTGCCGATAGCAAGTAGTTTGTCAATGCCTCATATCTACTGCTGATAGCAAGTAGTTTACCAATGCCTCATATCTATTGCTGACAGCAAGTAGTTTATCAACACCTCACATCTACTGCTGATAGGAATTAGCTTACCAATGCCTCATATCTATTGCTGACAGCAAGTAGTTTATCAACACCTTACATTTACTGCTGATAGCAAGTAGTTTATCAACACCTCACATTTACTGCTGATAGCAAGTAGTTTATCAACGCCTCACATCTACTGCTGATAGCAAGTAGTTTATCAACACCTCACATCTACTGCTGATAGCAAGTAGTTTACCAATGCCTCACATCTACTGCTGATAGCAATAAACTGCTGATAGCAAGTAGTTTATCAACACCTCACATTTACTGCTGATAGCAAGTAGTTTATCAGCGCCTCACATCTACTGCTGATAGCAAGTAGTTTACCAATACCTCATATCTATTGCTGACAGCAAGTAGTTTATCAACACCTCACATCTACTGCTGATAGCAAGTAGTTTACCAACACCTCACATCTACTGCTGATAGCATGTAGTTTATCAACACCTCACATCTACTGCTAATAGCAAGTAGTTTATCAACGCCTCACATCTACTTATGATAGCAAGTAGTTTATCAACACCTCACATCTACTTATGATAGCAAGCAGTTATCAACACCTCACATCTGCTGCTGATAGCAAGTAGTTTATCAACACCTCACATTATGCAGTCATGTCTACAGCAGAATTCACCACGACCTTTGCAGGACTTAAACCCCATTAAACCAAGGTAAACCTCATTGAAAACAGCTCAACTATGTTAAATCAAGGATGTGTCTCATATCCATGGTTAAATCCACAAGCACGTGTTTCTGATTTACCTGTGCATTATTGCAATGGGCTGTGGTGAAATAGGTATCATGATTTCAGTTGGATGCACCATTACAAAACAAACGCACAGTAACAATAGTGTGCTTGGCCTTTGTTTCCCAAATGAGAACAAGAGTATGCATATTGTTAACCAGGCTTGTTGATGGTACAACTCATGGCAAACTTGTCAGAGTAATTGTGATTGTATCACACAAGTAAATGAGAAACATGTGGTTTTAGACTTAACACGGTTTGGAAATAAGTTTTTCATTTTTAGCTCTCTATCGGGCAGTCAGAACTCCATATTTGGGAGGGCTCGACAACAATCTTCCCAAAATCGCATTTTAATAATATTTAGATGACTATAGAGGAAAAGAATTGAAGTTTATTTTCAGCTTCTATGGCGAAAATTGATCAAATCGATCACCCGACGGTGCCCCTTCGAAGTTGGAGCTATCACAAGTCAGCTGTTGAGCACAATCTGCCATTGAAATTATACGTCCGACTGCTATGAAATTTTGGATTTCTCTCTTCGGAAAAATAGCTCGACAACAGCTTTTCCGTGACATTTTTTACTTCAAATTGTAGTATGTTAAGGATGAATAATATAATTCACATGTGAGCCTCTATGGCTAATATTGGATGAAGGGTTTTCCCACTAGCTCACTAACTAGTCTATTGTCTATACCTACAGTACAGTGAGTGAGCTAGATGTCAATCATCAATTGGAGCGCTGTGTGTGCACTGAATAGGAAAAACGGACAGTAACTGCATAATGACATCTACTGCTGACAGCAAGTAGTTTATCAACGCCTCACACCTACTGCTGTTAGCAAGTAGTTTATCAACGCCTCACATCTACTGCTGATAGCAAGTAGTTTATCAGCGCCTCACATCTACTGCTGATAGCAAGTAGTTTATCAACGCCTCACATCTACTGCTAATAGCAAGTAATTTATCAGCGCCTCACATCTACTGCTGATAGCAAGTAGTTTATCAACGCCTCACATCTACTGCTGATAGCAAGTAGTTTATCAACACCTCACATGTACTGCTGATAGCAAGTAGTTTATCAACGCCTCACATCTACTGCTGATAGCAAGTAGTTTATCAACGCCTCACATCCACTGCTGATAGCAAGTAGTTTATCAACACCTCACATCTACTGCTGATAGCAAGTAGTTTATCAACGCCTCACATCCACTGCTGATAGCAAGTAGTTTATCAACGCCTCACATCTACTGCTGATAGCAAGTAGTTTATCAACGCCTCACATCTACTTATGATAGCAAGTAGTTTATCAACACCTCACATCTACTGCTGATAGCAAGTAGTTTATCAACGCCTCACATCCACTGCTGATAGCAAGTTGTTTATCAACGCCTCACATCTACTGCTGATAGCAAGCAGTTGTCAATACCTCACATCTACTGCCGATAGCAAGTAGTTTATCAACACCTCACATCTGCTGCTGATAGCAATTAGTTTGTCAATGTCTCACATCTACTCCTATAATAACAGCAAGCAGTTTATCAACGCCTTAAACACTACGTAAGTGAACAAAAATAGTTGTGTGTATTGGTTTAAAATTCTACCAATATTACTGATCTACTAACACCTCATGCACATCTACTGCTGATAGCAGTATTAATAGTTTATTAATACTCACATTTACTATACTGCTGATACCAAGCAGTTTATAGTTACTGACATTAATTTCGTATTTTTAGTCCATACTGTCTGGGTATTTATAATAATATTGTCAACACTTAAAAATTGGGCAAGGTTCAGCCTAGAGAAAGAGCTTTAGAAGCATATGAATGTAATAGAATAACATTGAAATGTAGCATTAAAGAGACAAAGTAATATTCCTTATAGATAATGAATTTTGACGCGGCTGTTAAGGTCGCTGTGGAGACGCGAGTTCCGGAAAAAAAATAGGGTCTGGTCGTTCATTGTTCTTATTTGTTTTTATTTGTATTTTAATATACATATTGTGCAAGGTAGTATTGGTCTTCATCAAAAGTCGGGTTGCGTTTAATGTCTCAACCACTCCCATTTTTGACACATAATGGAAAATGTAGATTTCTGTTTGTTGTTTTAAGACATGAACACAGTGACGAACCACGCGTACGCGTGCGATCATACAGACACCCCAATTAAAAGGGTCGTCAAAATATATTTGGCTTATGTTCAGCATAAAACAACATAGACATTAATGTGTTAACACGTGACTTATACAATTCAGTTCACCATTTCCAAAAGGTCTATTATGCTGATAGAAATGGGAATCTAACATGTGTTTATAAATATGCCTACAAATGTCGACAATTAAAAGAAATCGTTGATATTTCGCCTCACATCTACTGCTAATAGCAAGTAGTTTATCAACACCTCACATCTACTGCTGATAGCAAGTAGTTTATCAACACCTCACATCTACTGCTGATATCAAGTAGTTTATCAACACCTCACATCTACTGCTGATAGCAAGTAGTTTATCAACACCTCACATCTGCTGCTGATAGCAAGTAGTTTATCAACACCTCACAACTACTGCTGATAGCAAGTAGTTTATCAACGCCTCACATCTACTGCTGATAGCAAGTAGTTTATCAACACCTCACATCTACTGCTGATAGCAAGTAGTTTATCAACACCTCACATCTGCTGCTGATAGCAAGTAGTTTATCAACACCTCACAACTACTGCTGATAGCAAGTAGTTTATCAACGCCTCACATCTACTGCTGATAGCAAGTAGTTTATCAACACCTCACATCTACTGCTGATAGCAAGTAGTTTACCAATGCTTCACATCTGCTGCTGATAGCAAGTAGTTTACCAATGCCTCACATCTACTATCTACTGCTATAATAATAATATCTACTGCTGATAGCAACATGTTTATCAATGTCTCACATCTACTATACATGGTAATAGCAAGTAGTTTGTCAATGTCTCACATCTACTCCTATTATAATAGCAAGTAGTTTATCAATACCTTATACACTACGTAAATGAACAAAAATAGTTGTCTGTATTGGTTTAAAATTCTACTAATACTACTGATGTAGTTTATCAATACCAAATATCTCCTGCTGATAGCAAGTAGTTTATCAACACCTCATGCATATCTACTGCTGATAGCAGTATTAATAGTTTATCAATACTCACATCTACTGCTGATACCAAGTGGTTAATATCAATATACATGTATAGTTACTGACATTAATTTCGTATTTTTAGTCCATACTGTCTCTGTATTTATAATGATATTGTCAACGCTTAAAAATTGGGCAAGGTTCAGTCTAGAGAAAGAGCTTTAGAAGCATATGAATGTAATAAATGAACATTGAAATGTAGCATTAAAGAAACAAAGTAATATTCCTAATAGATAATGAACTTTGACGCGGCTGTTAAGGTCGCCGCTGTGGAGACGCGAGTTCCGGAAAACAATAGGGTCTGGTCGTTCATTGTTCTTATTTGTTTTTATTTGTATTTTAATATACATATTATGCAAGGTAGTATTGGTCTTCATCAAAAGTCGGGTTGCGTTTAATGTCACAACCACTCCCATTTTTAACACATAAAGGAAAATTTAGATTTCTGTTTGTTGTTTTAAGACGTGAACACAGTGACGAACCACGCGTACGCGTGCGATCATACAGACACCCCAATTAAAAGGGTCGTCAAAATATATTTGGCTTATGTTCAGCATAAAACAACATAGACATTAATGTGTTAACACGTGGCTTATACAATTCAGTTCACCATTTCCAAAAGGTCTATTATGCTGATAGAAAAGGGAATCTAACATGTGTTTATAAATATGCCTACAAATGTCGACAATTAAGAGAAATCGTTAATATCAAGCTAATTGACGTCATCGTGACATTTTTTATGCAAAAATAGAAATCAAAACCCAATGCTCGGTTTTCGTTGTGGGTTGAGTAAACCAATCATTCGATACGCCCACTGTCATGTACCAAAAAAAAAATTCGGCATAAAAAGTATTTTTAGTCTTCAACACAAAAATTCACTGTAGGAAAATATATATTCATTTCGTTCGTAAATAGCCACTCAGAACACCGATTCATTACTTAATCCTCAATCTTGTTCATTCACATATTTAGACATCATATCGCAATTAGACCAAATTTATTTGTACGAAACAAAAAAATGAAGAAAATATCATCTGACAGAGTATTTCGGTGAAATACATGGGCGTAGCAGCTTTCTTGGTGCGGGAGCAAAATAAAAATATCTGGGGTAAAGACGAAATAAATTTCGCGGTTGCATCATTTTGACACGGTATTATCGGTGGTATGTATCGGGTTTTTTTTTTAAGAGAATGTACATTCCAAACGAGGAATTTATTGAGACAATTTGGCCCTCGTAGAGCGCACAAAATTTGGTATTTTACATTATTCTGGCCCCATGGTCGGGGTGAATTTTAGTGGGAAACGGGCTCCTTCCTTGTCCCTTTTCTTTTCTTTTGCCTTCCCGATTTTCCCAAGTTAGCAATCTTTCAACGATTTTGTTCAAGTTTAAAAAACATATCACCCTTAATAAAGGTCCAACATTGTTCTTCATTTGTCCTCTCAGGAAAGCCCTTGTTGGTTCTTAAAGGTAATCATACTGTTACAAAGATCTTTGGTCACAATCATATGAACCTTTGTTGGTTCTCTAAAGAGGCTGCAGAACCTGTAATAAAGTTTGTTCATGGTTCAAGTGTGGTGGTTCTACCAGCAGGATACTTTAGAACCTTTAGGAATATTTTTCTTAGAGTGTTACAAGAGTAAGTTGAACTTATGTATTTTTTACATTTTTTTTAATTTAAAAGCGTAATACTTTAATGCATATGTCTAAAATAGCTCATGCTAATCAGTAAAGCGAACAGGTGTAACTAGACGAGAATTTTCCCGTGCTTATATCGTCAAAGGTTGATGACAAATATCATGTTGACGTGGTACAATGTTTGCCAATGGCTTATGCACGACGGCCATCACCAGTGATAAACGACACTTATCGCATAGGAGAAAGTTAATTGTACATGTAACGCGGAGTAAATGACCCACTATCAGGACAAGTGAAAAGTATATATTTAAAATACTTGTGACCAGTCAAACACAATAAAAGGGTGCTTTTGAATACAACATTTTAGAAAGATTTCGATTGAACTAAAGCTGCAGAAGAGGGGAGAGAGGGGGCAGAGAGGGATAGAGAGAGAGAGAGAAAATAACAAAAATAGAATTTCTGCTTTTATTTTCCAGCAAACATAACCAAATTTCAATTACATTTTCATAAATTCAAACTTTTAGTAAAGGCCCAATTATGTAAATGTGCCGTTAACAAAAAAATTCTCTCAAATTGAAATGCATATTTATCAAGAATCTCAAACTCTTTCCGATTTCAGCCATTTGAATTTGATTCGTCACAAAATATTTTCAAACTGTTGTTTTCAATTGCATTACAATAACATGACGTATCATTGTCTGCTCGTTCTCTGTTGACAAGGGGCAGTCTTCAGTGAACGGCTCTTTTCAGAGCCACCAAACCTTTTAAATTAGCGGATAGGCGAGGTCTGCTTGTTCTTTGTTGACATGGGACAGTCTTCATGCAGTGAACGGCTCTTTTGACGAAAGCTTGACAGTTCTAAACTTGTCCGACTGCGAACCCGCTAAAAACTTACTAATTAAAATGAACTCCCGTCGTAAAAGCCTATCCCACAATTTATATTATTGGCTTGCAGATGTTTGCATATTTAAGAGATAATTCATGCAACATTCAACAAATCATCGAAATGAGGTTACCCGTTTCTCGTTCTTAGTGCAGTGTATATTTCATAAAAATGTATTCAATTGAGAGCAGACATGTCCAGTATATTAGTTTATATTGTTACCGTGGAAACGGGAGGGACAGACGGCATGTCCCTTACTCTTGACTGGTCACAAAATATTGTACTCTATATTATAATACAGATATAATATCTGGCCAGTAAACGTGCTAAATAAATTATCTACCTTTTCTCTCTCTGAAAATAACATGATTGAATAATCGCTGGAGTACAAGAAACCAAAAAACACCTTTGTCACCGCGCTAAACAATATAGATAACCAATATATGGTGCACCAAATGGCCTCAAATGGGGGCTTCATTTTGATCATTCTAAGGGGTCACATTCCGCTCAAACACCACATGCTTAAAGTCATAATGTACGATCTTATAATATGAATTTTTTTCAAACCTGATTTTTTGGCATAATTGTAATGTTTACACATGTCACAACTTGCACCTAAATGGAATCAGCCAAATTAGTTGTGTTTGTAGGTAAACAGAGCAAAGTTCGACATAAAGTCATAATTCAAGAAATTATGACTTTATGTCCGCCCATAGAACTGCGTGTTAAACGGCCAAAATAACAAGCAGTGTTTCTTTTACGTTACCTCGTTATTTCAGCTCAAAATGGACAGAAACCATTCCCGATTATTATTACTAGTATTATTTCAGCATTTTGAGTATAATGACAAATTTCAAATTTGAAGGAAATCGTACATTAAGCCTTTAACCTGCTATGAACGGCGCATCCCGCATACCACCACTCCGCTCTCTCAA
Source organism: Amphiura filiformis (assembly GCF_039555335.1). NCBI lineage: Eukaryota > Metazoa > Echinodermata > Ophiuroidea > Amphilepidida > Amphiuridae > Amphiura > Amphiura filiformis. Next base: position 35,198,522 of record NC_092631.1, read on the forward strand.
ATGATCTCAAATTATTTTCTTTTGTGAAGATTGGTGACTTCTTTATGATCCTAAAGGCCTTTTGCCCATACAGGCACGTTTTTCAGTGAGTGGTTTTATGATATGACTGTTGCCGGTGTGATTGATAACCCTATCAAAGTTGTTTGTATATTATCGAGATGGACTTTAAACATATAGATAGTTTATTTAATCGTCCAAAATAGTGATCACAATGAAAGTGATGATGTCGTGTGTAATTATAACATTGCTGTTGCTTATAAGCTATATACCTCAAAGCGTAGAAACGTATGGTCCCTTGATGGTTTTTCATTTGGCCTTTATAATGAACACAGCGAGTTCTTATGATAAGGGTGTCTTTCCTGCTACTGGTTACTCGCGCAAAAACATACGCGATGGGTATAGGGGTGACCGTATTTATTCGCATGTATAGTGTAAAGTGTAGTGAGGGTGGTACAATAGTTATGTGTATCCCAGCGGTGGTAAATTATGGGGGGGGGGGGGCAATATTTTTAGCAGGAAAAGGGAAAAGGGCAAAGATTTTTTGGCATGCAGGTCAAAAAGGGCGGTTCGATAGTACGTCCTAAAAAGGTGTGGACCAAACAAACACCAATAAAACGTTATAAAGCGTTTTGGTTTGGTCAGATGTTTTAATAACATTCAAATATCGAGTTATATAAAAGGCACACAAATGTGAAAAAACACTACAAAATGTTATTACAAAATGCTTTATGACAATCATTCTGGCAAGATATTTTGTCAAGACTTAATAACATTATGTTAGAATGGTGTTTTTTTTAAATGTTTTCTAAATGTTATTTAAACGTTTTATACCCTGACTTTTAAGCGTTTTCTGTATAGGTTTTGTGTTTGTTGGGGAAACATATTAGGAAACTTTTTTTATATATATAATAAAGCCTGAAGAACGTACGCTTGGTACCGAAAATTTGCTTAAATATAACTGTTTCCCGTCTCCGTTCGTATTATTTGATTTTACTTCACGGGAGTATATCTTCATAGATCCCGTTTAAGGTTGGTCTTAACCCTGGAATTATGGAAACTTTCGGGCTTCATAACTGCTAAATTATTGGTCAAAAGAATATAAAAGTATACATTTTTAGAATGGAAATAAAAATAAAATAAAATGATGAATTCATCTGTGAGGTCCAATTTGGGCCAAAATGCTCTTTTTTGGAGAAAATCACACAAAAAATTTTATTAATTTTTAAAAACTAGATAAAATATCTATTTTTTGAATTTTGACCAACTTTGAGAAATTTGCACCAAAAATGGTCAAAAAATGCAAAATTTTCAAAAAAATCATAAAAAAGCCTGATTTTCGCCCAAATTTCAAAAAAATGAAAAAACGGTCCCCAGATATTTTTATCTAGTTTTTAAAAATTAATAAAAAAATAAATTTTGGCCAAACAATTTTTTTGTTACGTTGCGCGAAAAAATTTGGGCCAAAAAACCTGTTTTTTGTGATTTTCTCTAAAAATGAGCATTTTGGCTCAAATTAGACCTCACAGATGAATTCATCAAGTCATTTCCATTCTAATAATGTATACTTTTATATTCTTTAGACTAATAATTTGGCAGTTATGAGGCCAGAAATTTTCCATAATTCCAGGGTTCAGACCACCCTTAAGTATGTCTGTTTTGTCAACCATCTGTTTACAAACAGGAAACTTTCAAATATGCATATGATTTTTTTTGTTTGCTGCCCTTGCATCACATGATTACACAATCTAGGGTTTAAATTTGTTTTGTTTTTAGTTTTTAAAAAAATACCTAAACATGGGTCAAGATTTAAGAAAATTGGTCAAAAACTGTCAAATCATGTAGAAAATCGGGAAAATATGGGTATGGGGTTTCAGAGTTCCCCCGGGCAATAGCTTGTCCCTCTCCGCGTTAGACGAGTATTTCTCGTTGGGTATGTTACCCCCTAAATTGATTATCCTTTCGCGCTTTGACCCGACTACTCCGAACTGCTTCATGGATATGATGGATTGAACTTTGGCATTTTATTACGTAATATAGAATCGATAGGACGCGATTGAGTATTACACCCTTTTTCGCAGAAAACCTCTATTTTTGGGATGTAACTATGACTATTTTAAAGGCCCATTCAGTGATTTTTTGCTCATCTGGACGATCGTAAAAATCATCATAATTCAGATTTTGGTACCTTTGTCATTGTTATAGATGTGCTAACATAGCCTGTTTGTGGTTCAGCTGAAAGCTGTGTATTTAAGACAAAAAAAAGGCATTTACGTGTAATCTGTAATTTATAAATTAGCCACATGCATTTGAATGGGGCTTCAACTTTGTCAATACTTCATGCAATTTTCTTTGATTTTTACCAAATTGTTCATTTCAAACATACCAAATGACAAATTGAATGACTTGTAAACAATTTTATTTTTTTACACTTGCGCCGGGATCACTGAATGGGTCTTTAACCTGAAACCATGCAATATTCTTCGAAATATCCGTACATTTAACAACATAATGCACATTCGCAATGTTAGTAAAATCCCAAAAAAGAAAACCCACACACTTGAGAAAAAAATCTAGACACATCTCGCTTCCTTGAGGTGGAGGTCAAGTTGCCAACTAACATCTTCATACCATCTGCTGAGTCGAGAGTCTCGGGTCACATAGAATAATAGAAACTTAGTAACATTCATTAGGCGTGTAATACCCTATTATCACAAATCTTGATTCATGTAATTGTATGTCACTTTTTGATATATTTAGCTTACAGATATAACAATATTTAGTTTTCATGTTCCGTTTAGTAATAGTTGCCATCAAAATGAAATCGGATAAGTTATGACATATGGACACGGAAAATACACAATAATCTTTATTACAAAAAGTGAAAAGTTTAAGAACTAGGGTGAAGAAATAGTATCTTATACAGGGGCAGAGATTTATAGAAATGATACAATATTGCGAGTTTATTTTCCAAGTGCCGGGAGTGGAAAGAAATAATTATTATTTGGACTATAGACTGTTCGTTAATCCCCCTTCCAGGGGTGGCAGAATAAGTCGTATTCATAGGGTGTATACTGGTAACTATATATCTATAACTGCACAGTTATAGACGACAAAGAATACAAGAAAGCTCAAGAAAAAAGTCTAGCATAATTCAAATCAACGCTATGAAACATGAGCTGGAAATTTTCTTTTTATGACAAGGTATATCCATATTTCGTACAAAGTAATAAAAGCCTTAAAAAGTGCAACTAACAAAGTGATATTGGTTAATCATCTGGATTTTATTTTATTACACTTTTATATGTATACGTATTTGTACTTATTTTTATTTTTTTTTATATCATTTAATAATTACTAATATTATATATTGGAATTGAAAGTCTTAAACAAGAACCGTTTCAACACACGTGGCATTTAAAGTTAAACTTACGTCGTCGCGGATAAGTTTTTGTTTTCAGTGGAAGTTATTAATTAACATTAAACTATAATTAGAAATGAGTGGGAGTAAATTAACAAATGGTGCAAACTGTTGTATAAATTGGGTGAAAAAATCAATATCTGACATTTATATGTATTATTTTGTGCGTGCAAATATAAACCTGCAAACTTTTGCGTTACTTTTTCACAAATTTGACCCAAATTAACGAGCTTAACGGTTACCTAACATTTTAAATGCATCATATGTACAGTTATTGTCATAATGTTCTCGGAACCAAATAAAGTCAAGTCAACATAACCGTCAGGTCTCTCGTACTTTCTGCTATGGATGACCTGCAACGAATATAAAATTAACTGAAGTCGAATGGAAAGGGGGAAATGATTTTGATATGGTTTAGGGCAGGTCTCGTCCCATCTTTAATGTATGCTTGGTTTGCCCGATTGCAAGTTGTCGGTTATTAGTCTTAATTACAACAATACAAACGTCAATCATATTATATTTTGATAAACTGTCAATGTTTTTATTCTTTTGACATCTTTTGGAGCGATCAAATTAAAACCAATTCAATCAAGCTTACGAATCTCTCACTTGTATCCCAATAAATGAGGTATATATGGCCTTGGGTTGACATATGGTCCCAATGGAAAATATTAGCCACTTACAGTCATAACATAACATAAACATATCGGATACGCCTATTGTCTGGAAATTATATGAATGAACAAAAGTTCAAATATGTCTTTATATGGGCGTATTGATTTGATAGATTTGATTCCATGGTTCAACATTGTTCAAAATCTGGATTTAAGAAATTTGTTGGAGGCGAATCACATCTGTGAAAATTTTGAGATGAGTTATACTTTTGAATATATAATGGTTTCAACTTTTGTAAAGGCATTGTATATAAGTTTATAATTGCTATCTTCTGAAGATAGCAGAAGTTATAGCGAATTACTAGTGTGTGATCATACAAAATAATACTAATGAGGTAACGAGAGAACAATCAAAGCTTCTCCGAGATGAGTAATTATTCTTTTGAATATGATTTCAACTTTTTAAAGGCATTATATAAGTTTATAATTGCTATCTTCTGAAGATAGCAGAAGTTATATAACGAATTACTAGTGTGTGATCCTGCAAAGGATACATGTACTTGTGAGGTAACGAGAGAACAATCAAAGCTTCTCCGAGATTAGTTGTTCTTTTGAATATGATTTCAACTTTTAAAGGCGTTATATAAGTTGCTATATCTTGTGAAGATAGTAGAAGTAAGTTATATAGCGAATTACTGGTGTGTGATCCTGCAAAGGATACTTATGAGGTAACGAGAAACCAATCAAAGCTTCTCCGAGATGAGTTATTCTTTTCAATATAATGTATGATTTTCCAACTTTTAAAAGGCATTAATAAGTGTACAATATTATTGCTATCTTCTGAAGATAGCAGAAATTATACAGCGAATTACAAGTGTGTGATGCTGCAACGGATACTTATGAGGTAAAAAAAGATCAATCAAAGATTCTCCAAGATCAATTATTTTTTCGAATATATATGTATGCTTTCAACTTTTTTAAAGACATAAGTGCATAATTGCTATCTTCTGAAGATAGCAGAAGTTCATTAGGAAACGAATTTGGAGAAAACCTTCTGTTAATAAAATACTATGCTGAGCCACCAGCCTGGGTGGCTCACGCTCCAGTAATTTCAGATGATTGAGCTCAGTAATACATCAAAGAATGTCTTCCAATTCATGAAAACAAATAGATAATCAGCTTATCGGATTAAAAGCTTAGAGGAAGGTCTTGCTGCTCAGCGAGTGTTTGTAATTATCAGAAGGTTTTCTCCAAATTCATTCTCTAATGTATATAGCGAATTATGTGGTGCTGCAAAGAACACTTATGAGGTAAACAAAGATAAATCAAAGCTTATCCGATTGAGTACTCGCTCATCTACACTCCTCTCACTCACTTACCCACTGTGGAGTGTAGACTATAATATAGGCTATAGGAAAACAGTTGTACAGAATTATCAGATTATGTATTTTTAAATTGTGAAAGATTACCTGTTATGTGCAAACTAATTATGTAAAAGGGTGTGCTCATTTACAAACAAAATAATATCTTGGTCTGTGGTATCAGTGGCGTAGATTTCTTTTTGACATTGGGGGGATGGGGTTGGAAAAAATTCTTGAAGTATAGCGAATCAAGCACCTTTTGGCGATGGTACAAATGCGCGCGAAGCTAAATTGATGAAATATGATGCAAAATTGGAATAAATTGCACTTTGGGGGCTAAAATGGCCAAATATAAGGTTAATTTGGTCAGAAACCCACATACAGGCGTCAACATTGGGGGGATGATTGTATGGACCAATATTGGGGGGATAAATCCCCCCGGGATCTACGTCTATGTCTGGTATGATAAAATTCGATGTTTGACAAAGTGTAAGTATAGAGTAAAATTTAGTTATAGTATGATTGCCATTTTCACACTGCTGTGATTTTATTCGAATCTTTTCGTTTCATTGTTTATTTATTTGCTTGTCACGCGTCTCGCTTATTTTTGTGCTTGCTCCCCGCTAACTTGCTATGAGCACATTGTGTTATGTATAAGGACTTTGGAGAGCGTCTGATGAGTCCTGATCAGAACATACACTGTAAAAAATATTTTACTCAAAAAAAATTACTCAACATTGAGTTCATATAGGTCACAACTCAACTAAAATATTCTCAACATTGAGTAATTTTTTACTCATTTGTTGAGTTGTGACCTATATGAGCTCAATGTTGAGTAATTTTTTACTCAACTGTTGAGGTGTGACTTTTTACTCAGTGTTGAGTAACATAATTTTGACAGTGTACTTAACGCAAATTGCGGGAGCAAAGCCTTAAAATATCAGTTATAACTCCCTGACAGCTCTGGAATTAATAAAGAAAAACAGAAGAAGAGACAATGGTACAGAAAAGAGAATAATCATATAATCAAATCAACAATAATACTATCAACCCTTCAGGTAAAAGAAGGAAATACAGCTTACTATGCTCACCGAGTAAGTATTAAAGCCCCCAAAATGCCGATTGTTCAAACTAATACGTCTCAACAAAAGCCGACTAAATGGTCAGTGCATGTCACTCTATATGTAGCCCCATACCGATACCCTTGGGGCCCCGTCCTCCACCCACAGACAGCCCCTGTTGTCCAGGCACCTGTTTATTTAGGTCCACCCTTTTTTAATCAATTACTCATTTTAACCAGCCTTTCATATAGTTTTATTATCTCTCTTTTTCTGTAATTCGTCCGGTTTTTCTATCCATTTCAGACCATTTTCTCCCTTGGGGCAGGCGTGGACTTCCACAACATACAAATCAAACAATATAGCTCCACCAAACATAGTTAACTCACACGCTTAGACCACTTTAACTTCAGTGGTGCCACACTCGGCTAAATTTCTCGCTAAAATAGCCAAATCTGTCCCACCAGCTTCTTAGCTTTTAAAGGACGGATGGGACGTCGGTTATAATGGATGTCATATGGAGCATTTATGGGCAGTAGATGGACCGAACTCACGTATAAGTACCTTTCCGAGTGACCCTATTAGGATTCTTGTATGAAACCAAATACCCATTTTGTTTATATTAGCTGAATGTCTCTATTACAAATTATTGAATATTGTCCAAGTGTTATTCAAATGCACGTTGCACAGTGACCAGTATGGTCACTTTTTTTGTAAGTTTTTATAGAAAAATGTAGATCTGCAAAGTTAGCAGGTGTGTGTCCGTTTGTCATATGATAAAGATTGATTTAAATGAGTTGTTCATGGGAGGGGGGTTAGGTCAAAGCAGTTACCCCTTATTGGAGTTAAATTACCCAGCTTATAAAGCGGTGCGTGTGAGTTAACACATCTATTCATCAAGTTACGCATCCGAGTTAATATGCGAGCTAAAGTACATGTGCGTATGCACACTGTAAGGCGTGTGTCGATTCTTGAGGATACGATGGGGGGTTTGCAGGACTTGCGGGGACTAGAGATGCCATACGGACGGCGGGGGAGTCCCTAAAGTCCGTCAGTGCCTAAGTTACCGCAACAGGTTGTTCCTGGATTTGCCCGTGAATTTCAGTGAAAATGATACGACGTCGACCAAGTAGCTCGAAGTTTTAGTCGTCGCTTTCTCAGTCCCTGACATACGATGGCTACACTATTAAGAAATGGTCGATACCGGGCTCCGCACATACACGACGCAATTTCCATCACAATCAAGACGCACCCTTACTAGCTATCAATGCGGGACTGACTTCTAAGGACTTTCATACGCATACAGAAAAAGGAAAACTCGTGGAAGCCCAAATTCAATCTGTTGAACTTTTCAAGTTTGAACATGATACGGCGAATGCAAATGAGGGAAGTTGATAAAGAACTTTAACTTATCTTAAAAGTTTTAACATTGTTAAGTGAATGCAAATATTATTGAAGTCATTAAATAGCCATTTATTTTGTATGTTGAATGTTAATAAGAAAACGATCAGTTTGGGGAACAAAAGGAAACCATTGCAAGATTTGTTTCTTTTAAAACGATGAACTATGACCGACATGCAGTCTAGACAAGGACGTGGATTGGTCTGTTAAAATTTTTTTTTAATGAAAACAAGCGCAGTGATTTATAATGCGCTATGCACAGGCACAGCTCATAGACCATTGCAGACATTGATCCGCAAGCCTCAGCACCCCTACAGGTTGTCACTGACCACTACGGACCCTTATCATTCCACAAACCATTAAATAACAACACAGAGACTTGCAGCTAATAAGCGCATATCCTAAACATTCCACAATTGACCTTCGCAGCCAGGATCAGCTCCCCATGTTTCTTACGGGTTACAACGAGACAATCATCAGTAAGTTCTTTGCCCAAGGGAATTTCAAGCTATTTCAAGCGATCCATTGTAATGACTGTAATTTAGTAGGAACTGTACATGTACTTAATGAGGAATTATAAATATTAGTTGAATATAAATGGTGTTCTGTAGTCTTCATAGCAGTGCAGAACATCAAATAACTAAATTTTTGAATTAAAAAAAATAATAATAATGATTAGAATCATTATTGAATCATTCGCACTAGAAGCTATTTTATCTCCGATAAACAGAAGCTCCTTGTAATCGTTATTACTTCGGTGGATAGATAAATGTATAAGTCATAATTATGCTATCTTCAGAAGACAGCAACACGAAGTAGTTCAGAATGTTCACGGTACTTAACCTGGGTAGTATGTACTCCGGCTTAATTGTTCATGTATCTTCAGAGCAATTCATACTTTTAGTAGTGGATTAGCAAGACTAATCTATCTTTATCGGCCATTTAACTGCAGTAAGTCTATAGATCACGATAGTTCATACTGCAGTTACTGTCCGTTTTCCTATACACAATACACAGTGCTCTCACCATTGACGCGTGACCTCTACAAATGATGTATGTTGGAAGAATGGACACTTGCCTAGTTAACATCACTGTGTGAAAAATAACCAGCCAATATTTTATTTATTCTCCAAAACTTCTAGCAAATATATTTCTCTAACATGACCTAAAATTACAGCTAGGTTAGATGTTCAGAAATGGTCGCACTTGTGTAAAATATGAGTGAGGGCAAGGCATAGCTAGCCAACTCCCCGTGTTAATTGAATGGAGATTTTACCGAAAATATTGGTATCGGACCGCTCACTTCTGAAGGATGCCACAAAAAAACGGTAAAAGCTACATTTAAACTATTCTAAATAGGTTCTAGAAATTATAGTTTTGTAACATGTCCTAAATTTTTAGCTAATTTAGATGTTTGGAGAGGGTCGCACTTGTGTGTTTTAGGAAGGATATGTAAACGACAAATAACACCAAAAATATGAAGAAATTATTTCCAAACCGTGTTAAGTCAACAATCATTATGTTGCTCATTTTGAAGAATGCTGGTTAACAAAAAGCAGGTCTTTGTCTCATTTCGTAAACAAAGGTAAACATACCATTGTTTCCTTTCGTTTCCTTTATAATCGGTTACCCAACTGAAGCTATAATACCAGCTTTATTGCGATGTCGCACATTGAAAACAGACACTTGTGCACAACCAGAGAAGATCTGATTTAATCAGTTGAGCTGCTTCAATAAGTGTTATCTTGGTTTAATAGCTTTTAATGGGGTTTAAGTCCTGCAAAGGTCGAGATGAATTCTACTGTAGACATGACTGCATCATGTACAATTCGTGCTATCTTCAGTAGATATCAATAGTAATCGAATTCGTGCTCATTCACAAGGATGACCGGTTTGACCTCGCATCATCACATTTACATTGAGTTTGTTCCAAAGGCTTAAGACGGTTCAATAAATATAAATAAAAAGGGGGAAAATAAATAAATAAACAAATAGATAAATAAATAAATAAATAAATAAATAAATAAATAAATAAATACGTGTAATACTACTGCTCTTTTTCGAAATCGAGCACTCTTTTACAGCAGTTTGTGATAACTTTTTTCGTGTATATAAATAAATAAATAAATACAAAGTTTAGACCTTAATTGAAGTCGTTACTCTGAGTTTCACGCCTAAAGGCGATCGTCAGATTTATACGCTCTCCCTCCTCGCGATTGAGCACTCTATTCAAAAGGTAGTCTAACTATGAATATGTGTTGTAAATAAATAAATAAATAAATGAATAAATAAATAAATAAATAAATAAATAAATAAATTAATTAATTAATTAATTAATTAATTAATTAATTAATAAATTTGTCAAACTATATGCATGAATTTAACAACTGAAGAAAGCATGAATTGGATGTTACTATCTACTGAAGATAACACGAATTGAAATATTGATATTAGTCGAAGAAAATTGCCTTATGGCTGTGAAGTTGCGTACTAATGTATTTTTGTAACTTTAAGCAACAACCAGGTTACGTAGATTCAGAATCCGCCGAGTGCCAAAAAGGCACCTTTGAACAAATTAATTTGGTCAAAGGTCACACAAGGGGATTAACATTTTAAAATGCTTTAATCAAGTCATGAAATGTCACAAATTCTTTCCAAGGAGTAAAAAGGTCAGTAGTCATTTATCTCTAGAATGCTTAATTAACAAAATTGTGCAGGAGTCAAATTGTCAAAATGGTCCGATTGCAATTAAAATAGTCTCAAATTATCCGTCTTGGCAAAAGAAACAAAAACGTATCGTTTGCCATGTCTATACGTGAAATTGTAATCATAATGAAGATAGCATCACTTTATCAATGTGGTTATCTGCTGAAGATATCGAGCATCTGTAAAATAGTATAATAGTATAGGGATATCGAGCATCTGTAAAATAGTATATAGTATAGTATATAGTATAGTATAGTATAGTATAGTATAGTATAGTATAGTATAGTATAGTATAGTATAGTATAGTATAGTATAGTATAGTATAGTATAGTAGTATAGTATAGTATAGTATAGTATAGTATAGTATAGTATAGTATAGTATAGTATAGTATAGTATAGTATAGTATAGTATAGTATAGTATAGTATAGTATAGTAAAACTATAAACGGCATAAGACATTTTGGTATGATCCAAAAACGGTTTGATCAATTCTCTTGTTTTAAGAGTAGACGAGGTATTGTTGGTCGAAGCACCCAAAAAAATCGATTGTCATTATCTAAATCAATATATATTCAAAAAAAAATAACTTTGATATTTTGTAAAAGTTTATTCTACAATTCATATTTCTTGAAATTTTGCAAAAGTGTTGTTGTTTCAGCCCTCTTTACTACATAACTCAAGAACCATATATTTGATATTTGAATTCTTCTACACACTCGCTATGAAATGATCAATACAATTTGTGCCAAAGCTCACTACCATTCGCAAGATGCTGTGAACTACCAAATCGCAACAGTTTAAAATAGTTGCTAACCTTAAAGTTTGGAACACAGACTGATTAGTTATGCATCAAGTGAACGGGCTTTTGTTGTTATCCTTTTAATATCATCTTCACTGATGATACAGCCATTTATAAAATTTTGAGTTGCACGGTTCTAAAACAGTAAGTCCCCCCAGGTATGTTACGTTGTCGCACGGTAATTAACGAATTTAGTCTTATTTGAATGCTTGTTCCTTCACAACATTACTGCAAACATATATACCGTAAAACCCCGTCTACAAGCATATATAGTGTTTTTTTATAAAAGCTTAATTAATTCGAAGCAAGAGTTAATATACCAATACAATAGATCGGTCTTAAAATAATACTTGTTTATATATGCTTGGATCCGTAATTTATTTGCCCAAACTCCATAATGGCGACTGGATTAATGTAGCTTTCATCAGAAGCACACTATATGCTTGTAGACGGGGTTTTACGGTATTCGATTTTGCATCACTGTATATGGACAGGACACCCTGCAGAGGAGGGCTCGGATTGTGTCCGGTACCCTTTTCTCAGTTTGTCAAGCCACCATTCGGATGGTGTCCTTTACCCTTTTCTCAGTTTGTCAAGCCATCATTCACGACAAAGGTATCAGATATTGGAATTCCAGTTTCCTTTCTCACGAAGTAAGGGCTAAGAGTAAAATTGTACAATTGTGTTTGGGAGTGGCCTTCTCTCTTTTCTCTTTTTCCTAGCTATTTTCTTCCATTTCTTGCTTTGTTTATCAAAGCTATCTAGGCCAGCATGCATATATTAGCCTACACTGGCTATTCAGGCTTGTGCATTTGTATGAGCTTGGAACGGTCCATGGTTTTCCGTGGATTAGCATGTGTTCCTCACGGACCAACCTGGGTAAACAAACAAACAGATAACTTAGAAAGTTGATAATGAAAAGACCTTTCTTCATGTGGTTGCTCCATGGCCACTTTTCAGTGAAGGCTCACCAGTATTTGTCACCAGCAAAACCTGATAAGGTAGGACTTAAAATTCTAAAATATGTTTCACTAACTGGAGGAGGCCATGCCTGGACAACAATATGGTTGCTTTAGTTATCTAATTCACATTTTCGGTAAATCCCATAAGCCTTTGCGAGTACACCTGAGGACTCGTCATTTTACGTCACGGCGATCTGCGTCGATGCGCACATCGTTTATCGAACATCACTACTGCGCATTGCAAGTCGGCGTGACGTAAAATGACAAGTTCTCAGGTGTACTCGCAAAGGCTTATGGGATTTACCGAAAAGGTGAATTGAATTTATTAGGAAGGAACAACTGTAACTTCAATGACAAATCTTGTGTTCATTGATTAATTTAACCAATGGTCCAATAGATTTTTGGTTAAATCTTTTATGCTGGATCCCAATACACTTATTTCAGTGGTCATTCCTTGAATGGTTCAAAAATCATTTACATGGGTGGCCGTTATCAAGATTGCTTGGAAGCCATCTCACATGACCATGTTCAAGAGTGAGATAGAAAGAATTTGGTGTCATTTGAAACCTTCCATGTCAACAAAATTACATTGAACGGTTTGGTCACTGCATACTTAATGCACTAGTGTTAATTTTTCTTAAAACTTTAGAAAGCATCGTTCTTCTCTGTTGTTGGTCAAGCTGGTTCCCCGCATGCTGCAGGATTTGCTGCAAAGTCCTTTAAGGTGGTGCTGTCCCTTACTTGTCCGCTTGTAACAAGTTGAATCTTGTTCCTTCAAAACATTACTGACAAATATTCGATTTTTGCATCTTTGTATATGGGCAGGACACTCTGCAGAGGAAGCCTACCTGTCTACCAGAAGTGAACACAAGGTCATCACGGAAATTTCTCCTGATGGTGGTGAAAACTCAAATGAAATTTAACAATGAACAGTTGCTGTAAATGGTGACGAATTCCTTGATATTCAACAGCAACGAAATGGTCTTTAGAGTTCAAGGGTGGAATGAGCGTTCTTGAAGGTCATACAAGGTCCAAAAGACTTGCTGACGTACCTATTAGTGATATACGTGCTGGTACAGTGGCATTGATAATGAATAAAGAACCAAACAAGAAAGATGAGATAGCCACAAAATCTGACATCTCTGATGAAAGTGTTTTCAACATTAATCCATTAACATTTGGGTATTCCATCGTGTCTTCTAGATGGGGTCCCAGAATCTTCATTGTATAAAATTTATACCAGTTGACCTATTCAGGTCTACATTTTCTACACCCTTAGAATGAAGACCGAGGAAAGTTTAATCTATATTTGGCTAAAGGTGATAAGACATACATTAATCACTGGAATTATGAGTCCATTCAGTCGAAGCACCTGGATCTCCCACCTCTAAGAAGATCATCACCCGATCACCATAATGCAAGGTCTTCATTGCTGTTTCTGAGATTCAGGGAGAGTCTTGATGACAGATCATTTACCAAATGAAAGTACAATCATAGGTACATATCATACAATTTTGATAGCAAAATTGAGGCAAGCCATCAAGTGAAGAAGGTTGGTGGTAGGAATGTGACTGTTCTCGGATTGTGTCATATACGCTATTCTTAGTTTGTCAAGCTGCCATTCACGACAGAGGGGTCAGTTAACTAAAGTAACCATATTGTGGTTCAGGCATGGCCTGCAGTTAGCGAAACCTATTTTAGAATTTTAAGTCCTACATTCATAATATCAGGTTTGCTGGTGATCAATGCTGGTGACCCTTCACTGAAGAGTGGCTCAAGGAGCAATCGGAAGACTTCCATTCGTATGCCTTTTTGAACTTTTTTGCCCATTTTTGTCAAAGATTTCCCCCTTTCATCACTTCTACGGCGAATATGTATTGTACACGGATTTGGGTTTTTGTTACGCACATAGACTCTTATACTGTGCTTCCTTGTGTATCTGTAAAACGTGCGTTTCGTATGCTTTCTGTTTTTAGCTAATTCATATCTTTCTCAACAGTTTCAATACATGTATTTCATCTTGAGCTCCTTACTTTATAATACGGGCGTGTTGTCTGTAGTTATTGCAATACTAGCGAACAGTGGCGTAGTCGGGGGAGGGAAGGAAGAGCTTCCCCCTCTCGCGAGAAGCCATGCCCACACTAGCCCACCCCACCCGTGGGATGCTGACAGCCTTGATATTTCAGAGTTGTAGGCCTTCTTGTTCTTTTCAGTCCACGTTTGATGATTTTCGTCAAAGTGTGTCCCCTTGAAAGTTGCCGTTCCCCCCTTCCCCCTTCCCCACACCCGCCCCAAAAGTCCTGGTTACGCCACTGTTAAAGATATGTTATATCTTGAATCACGTAACGAGAGCATAGTAATAATGGTCAACAGCTTATTATGAAAATTAAAACTTATAACGATAATAACCCAAGCTATATACTTTAAAAATATATATAAATGATTTTAGAATGTCAGTTACAGCGCGAATGTTTTACTTAATACTTATGCCATAAGTGTTTTTCGAATATAAAATATAGAAATGGTATCAATTGGAGATGCATATTATTGTTGCTAATATATATGGCTAACTTATAATGCTTCTCAACAAAATAATTCAACTTGATTATGTAATGTTATCAGATTTCTTTTAAACATTACTAACAATAGAATACCAAAGTGGTGACGAGTTTGCCGAAAATGTCAAAATAACGTGTCCATGTTTGTAATATAGGCTATATTTTTGATATTTTTATGTTAGGTACGTAAAAATAGCGATGGGTGAAATGATAATAAGAAAATTGTGCCCCAAAGCATATGCACTAGATTGTGTTGAGTGTGATAAAACAAATCTCAACATTGGTTAAAATGTCGCAAAAATGTTTTTAAATAACAGGCTATTTTGATATTATTAAAATTTGTTGACGATGTTGACGAAGGACATGTGAAACCAAATGAAAGTGTTCAAAAAGGCGCCCAATGTACAATATAGGTACACCATGCTATATCACTATGTCTACAAGTGTACCAGGTTTCAGTCGCGCTCTGTTACAAGGTAAATGAGACAGATATTATTTGCAAACTAATGCCAGAAGTTTAAGAAACGTTTTGATAAGTTTGCCGAAAAATGGCAAATTGCGTCTCGATCAATCAAGATATATAAGCTAATAAAATCTGGATGGCGTTGGGGGGGTCATGATAACAACCAAATATGATAAAAAGGGGTATTATTGATCATGACGTGATGATTTAAATATATATATAAAAATTACCGATATAAAGATACGATTGAAATGATTAAACGGATCTTACTAGTCAAAATGCCGAAAATTGGCATTTTGAACGTTCAGAATGCCGAAAAATGGCAATCTATATCTTGAGTGGTTTCAAGAACAAAAGGGTGGTGTATGGGTGCCTTATATTAATCATGAGTGTCTTTTGTTTAGTTTTGGATGTTTTCAGAACCAATAGTCCAAGTTAAATCAACTTTTAGTGGCACAAAATGATGACATTGAAAAAAAAACCCGAAATTCATCAAATTTATATGTTTGGTGAAGTGAGTTTAACACAATATCACCCGTATATTTGGAACGTTATATTAGTGAAGACAATACCGATGTAGGCCTAAAGATAGGCCTACGGACTACACCATGTTATTATAGTTGACGCCGTTATGAACTGAAACTATTCTGGTAAGTTTGTTTGGTGATAATTTTGAAATGTTTCCTTTAGTTTTCTTGAATTGTTCACATGAAATCTGTGTGACGAAAATGCCGAAAAATGGCAATTATGGGAGTATATCGTCCATTGCAAAGCGTATGACCGTCAACAGCTTCTTTATCCATGTAAACTGGTTTGTTCTTACGTTATTTGTAATTGTATGATTTACTGTCTTAACATCTTGGAAAATATCGTGGTTTTGGCTGATTTTGTCTAGAATCTTTTAACAAAATCAATTTTGCACTAATTTTCCCTTTCTCTTTAGTGTTGTCGCAGAACAAAGCATTAATATAATCACTGACATTTTCTCGCCCATAAACATGGCTCTGTATATTGATATACTACAATGCATGACCTGTGAATGAAATGGGCTAATTTTGTCACTTATATTTATCAAAATTGTTTAAAGTTTAAATGGTTTTAAAAGTGTTAGATGAAAAACTTTATGTCATTCGAAAGCAGTTTTGCAAATTTGCAAAAATAGAACGTCGTGAATGTTGTTTAATAATCTTTTGTCTTTTGCTGTCTATAATTCAGGGACAGGTCAAACATGTGCTATCATCTGCCAGATAGCTAATATTCCATTTGCAATCACTATATTAAATTAATAGTTTTATTAACATGTTTTAATACTATAATTTGAGAAAAAATTAATGATATTATTCTCAAAACTTTGTAAAAAGTTTGTAAAAATGTTTTGCCGAAAAATGGCAAGTTTTGAGTTTTGATCCGTGTCAAACAGTACGACGACAACGCCGATATCGAGATACATACACTCGCGTCCTGCTGTATTCTATGCACTCTGTGTGTCTTTGTGGTTTGTAAATATTATATTAATTTTGATATACACATTTTTGTCAATACATAACACTTGTGGCGCGTTCTTTTTTAAACATTTGGCGTTGTGTCAAGGGAACACGTCAAACCAGACCAAATCACGCTCGGCACTCGGTGAACTAAATGCGCCCATCTCATGGTTCGTCTCTTCCCCTATACCCCCTGCCTGGTCTCGTGCGATGTCGTCTTTCCTATAATAAACAAACGACCTGATTCAAATACAGACAAAGTTCAATATTATGATACATTTTGTTAACTTTGTGCTGTACATGCAGCTGAGGAGAGAGATGATGACGAATGTCTTGTTAACCACCCAGCTGTCATAAAAACAAGCAGGGAGAGATTGAGCGGTGGAGCTGATGCCGAACAAGAGTAAAATTTGTCATGGTGACGGTCGGCCCCAAAGTCTCTACATGCTTTTGTCCTGCCCTCAGTGTGTGCACTGGTTGTCAGATATTGTCTCCAATAAAAAACACACTTTTCCAATTATCTAGCAACAAGTGAAAGTAAAGAAAGAATTGTGCTTTACCATTGTTTCGAGAGGAAGATAGAGAGCATGGTTTGTTAAAATGGGGCAGTTGTGTACAAGTCAAACCTCCGTCTGGATCATAGGCAATATCTCCCTCACCCTCTCTCTGGCTTTGTTAACACCATGTGACAAGGATAGACTCAAAACAAACCAACCCCTTTCCATCACCTGCTAAGTTTATGATCATTTCATTTCAATTTGTTCTTAACAAATCTGGCAAATTTGTCATTTAATTGCTTTGCGTGGTGTTCTTGTGAGTCGTGTATTTTGCCGAATCGTGGCTCGCTCGTGACGGACGTCTAACCCAAGATTCGGCGTGCTCCCCGTTCCTATCCCTGCTACATTTACCACACCATATTTGGCACAATGCAAGCTTCAAACAAAGGAAAGACTCTTTCATTTTGTGTACTAATCTCAGAGCTACGCTTTTCTACGCAGATGTTTCTATTTTTTTAAATGCAAATATGAAAAAGTTCTCCTTGGAAAATGGTTGGACGAAATATGGAGTATAAAGTAAAGAGCCAAACATCATCACCAGCTCCCACGTCTTACATACTAAGCCTAATCCCGGTCCAAGTATGCACCGCAGTGCTTGTTCTCTGCCAGTGTACACGGAGTTTATACAAAAATGTAATTCGTCAAACCATTAATCATTTTGTGCGATACAAAAGAAATGTCGCAAATCGTAATCAGTGTTCGCGTCATCATTTCGGCAAAACCATGAGAACCAGATCGTCAACATCGCACCATATCGACTCCTCTTAGCCCTAGCCCTGGTTACTGCTACAAAATACTCTACGATTAGCTTATCTGTATTTTGTTCCAAAACATCAAAGTACACATCATTGTTTTTATTACCTGATAAAATACAAAAGCGAACGCCATTGTGCCAAACTGAATACCGACACATCAGAGCGAGATTCGGCACACTGGACTTCGAATTCAGCCTGGGAAATATACCATCTTTAGTGGTCAAGAGGGGGTCAATATCCGCCATAGATAAAAGTAATTAAAGTTCATAATCGTTATAATGTAAAACACGGCGAAATGGTACTTAAAATTAGCTTAAAATGTATCCAGAGAAAGTTTTTGCAACGTTCCAAAAAGTTCGCAGAAGCGTTTATACTTTTTATCATCTCTGTCATGCGCATGCGCAATAGTTTGCCATGTGTGTTATATTGGTGGCGTTTCAACTACTAACATTGAAGTGGTCTGTGGTCTGGTGTAGGTGTGCCTGGTTGAGTTAAACCTAGAACCAAAATAAAAGTGTATATTTGGTTGTAATAATGATTTTACCAAATTAATCAATTTAATATAATTTTTTACAGCAATATACAGCATTGGTAAATAATCATCGTGATAGTCAAACACGATTTTAAACATCCATTCTATGCACCAGCGATGGCCTGATTACACTCCAAAATAGTTTTTACCATGAGGTTTACGGACGCTGTTGAGGACTATAATTCGTATTTCCTGTGCATTTTCTGACGTTTTGCTTTATTTTGGATTATATATTTTGCTATTAAAAATATACACGATATATATCGGAATACGCACCGTAATGCATTTATGTATGGGCCGGGCATACATATAGTGAGTGACAAGTTGGCCGGGCAAGTTGGTCGACCAAATCCAGTGCCTCGGAGGTTTAGGGGGTCCTTGAAATTATGATGAAGGCAAGATGAAAGAGATGTGGTGTAAGGGGATGTGGGCACACACATTAGAATTGTTTTCTGATCAAGTATTCGGTGATGTCCCAAATGGTTCTTCCACGGGGTTCATTGGCCAAGGACTCTAGTCCAGGGCCCCGTGTTTTTAAGATATGAAGTTAATTTGGCACCATTATATAATACATAATATAACAAGTACTGCACCCCGTAAACACCTTAGGATATAAAGATCTGTGGCAATTTCCATCTGCCACATTTAATACAATTTGTCATTTTTCGGCTTTTTCAATGAACATATTACTAGATATCATTATAATAATGTGGAACAGAACGAACGTAGTAAATTAAGCCTTCACTGGCTTGCGTGTGTCTACCTATGCATAACTTACCGTAAAATGGGGTAACTTTGGGCACTTTTTAGAGTTTTTAAACCACTGCTTCCAAACAAAACCCATTATATTTCTAATTATCTCCTTTTTATGACATTAGGGTTCCCTTCTACACCTTGAAGTTGAAAAAGATTTTTTAATAATTTTGTAAGGGTGCCCTAGGAGTTAAAAATAGCCTGACCAAAGTTACCCCGCATTTGGGGCAACTTTGGTCAGAGTATTACATTCCATGAAGAAAAAAAAATCAAAAAAATTGATCTTCGCTGTATATGGGCAAGTTGTTATTTTTTATGACATTTGACCTCTTGCAAAATTAATCAAGCACACATCCTTGCTCACAAATATCGATTTTTATTTTTTCGGAAAAAAATGTATAAAAATGCTCATTTTTGGTCCAAAATCCCGATTTTTTCGTAAATTTCGAAGAAATTGGACATGAGCGACAATTATTTCTTCCAAATATATTTCTTAACAAATTGATACCAAACATGACTAAAAACAATAATACTGTACGAAAATATGACCATTTAAAAATATATATTTGACCGACCAAAGTTACCCCGCTGACCGAAGTTACCTCATTTTACGGTATTGAGATCTTGTTAATTTAAATAGGTACTTGTTTAAATAAAACAGAAACTATACGATTGTCGGTTCAGAGTGATTATAATTATACCTAATCAAAATTAACAGTATATCTCATCAAAACGAATAGTTACAGGATCAAAAATAAATGAGTAGAGATTTTATTAAAAAATGAATAGTACGAAATTAGAGTGTATCATTGGTCATTTGACCTTGACGCCAGAGCCACAAGACCTTGACTCAATTCCTATAAGATCAATGTATCAATATTATAAGAAATACACTGCAGTTTTTGAGTTAAATGGCTGAAACTGGACCAATATGGCTCATGCCATCCCACTCGCATTAGCGTGCTATCTTCAGTAGATAACAGCATTTACTGTTATCTTCAGTAGACAGCATTGGCATGAAAAGAATGGCGTCGTCTTTGTTCAAGGGGATTGAAATAACGTTTGTAATAATTCTTAACATATAGGCCCATAGCAAATGATGAAATAAATAAGGAAGCCCTTGTTTTGACGGAGTCGATACTTCATTGATGATGTTGTACCAGTTTCGCTCACAGCGCTATTATGCGCTACGTTGTTGACCACCAAAATGGAGGGCGCACTGTGTGAAGAAGTTCTGGCAGAGGATGAGTCATTTTTGTGCACATGATTTATATTAAAACTTGAGTATATCATGAAACAACTGGATACACTAATTCTACTATTATTTTTGTTCACATGCTATATTTCTGATCTTAGAGCATAAATTTTAAAATAGCTGTTTACCTTTATTAATATTTTCCCCTTTACACGTAATTGAGGCCTACATTATGAAAATAGTGATTGCATGAACGAACGATTGAACTATCACAATAAATCAAACTTTGTAGTTGATAGATGTTATATGACATCACTTTCGCTGGCAACATTGTGATGTTGTGTAGATCATCGTGACAATTGGAAAGACTATTCAATCTCAACCCTGCATTAAAGGAAGGTGACCTGATACATTTGGAAAATCAAATTCTTTGAAACTTATGTATAACATAAACTGTTGTCCCTTTCAAGCATTCATGCAAAAAGATCATGTAAATGTTCATTGTAAATGTGACTAATTCTTCATGGAATTACTGACATTTAACACAGCGTAAAACTGGTAGTCCAGGCCTATAGTGTTTTTATTAATGATAATCATCATGATCATGTAATAAATAGATATCAAATGAAAGATCCTATTTTCTCATTAACATACTGAAATTAGGAGTTCCAAATCGGTGTATTTCCGAAGATATCATCAAAAAACTGCTGAATTAGTCAAAAATGTGGTATACCACATTTGAGACTAATAGGACAGTTTGTTGACGATTTCTTCGGAAATATGCCAATTTGGAACGCCTAATTTCAGCATGTTAGTGAGAAAAATATGATCTTTCACCTGATACCAAAATCTGCATTTTGATAGGGTAAAGTTGGGGATGAGGCTGTCAATCAGGTCACCCACCTTTAACACGTTGTATTGACCAATTTTTAAAACAAATTGTGTAAAACAGGTTAGATATGTGCCCGAGATAGATTCTACACGTTCACCTAAAAGATATGACTTCTATATATGCATGTCTTTTTATTTCTGGAATCATTCTGAATTAATAATACCCGGCGTGTAATCTTATGCCGAATCTGACCTGTTTAATGTGTATGAATAAAAACACGTGTTTTTTAAAAACACCTCTTTTATGCGTCAAATCTCATCAATTTGAAACGGAACAAATCGGATATATTTAGCTAACTTCTTGAAGAAACGAGTCAAACGTGCGACCATATTGTGACTTAGACCTAGTTTCATACAAGTATTTTCGACTTTATACATCTGTATTAGCGAAGCAGGTCTTGTTGAGCTATAGGAAAGGAAAAAACGGAGTAGTTTTCACTCTGTTATTTGTATAAACGTGTTCCCAACACAGGTTGTGTTACATAGAGTAGCGTAGGTAGTCGGTGACATACAAACTGTATGCAGGTTTCATACTACACGCTTAACCATTGAAAGAAATCTAAATATTATCTTTGGGGATTTCTAAATAGGTAAAATAAAACCAACAAATCGGTAAAAATATCTCATAAAAGGGTGTAGATGTCAATTGTCTAAACTCCATCTCGTGCGTATTTGGCAAAGTCATTAAACACATTGGGAAATCGTATCACGATTAAAACCATTACGGCGATATCTGTTGAGTTGGTGCTCCGGAAAACTGTCTACATACAACTTTTCTGTTGAAATTAACCGTTTTGAGGTCCCTTGACTGGTGTGTTAATGGCTGTACCAAGCCAGTTAGGTCTTCTTATTTCATGTAGAGTTACAACATTTCTTATTTTTGTGGTTTATAACAAGGTTTCCAGTACAGACATCACATGCACGTGTGCCATTATTCCAACCATTACAGTTTGTTTTTGTTCTTTTACAGCCAAACGCCTGTATGTAAACAATACACTATAACTTTTTTTGTGATTTAATGTCGAGTTGATTTCTTAAGATTATTAGGAGTTAAAGATTTTAATATTTGCCTGTGCAATTCTATTGTCTGGTACCTGCACTTGAATGCCATAATGTACGATTATATAACATGAAATTGTTTTTTAACCTAAATGTTTTGCTATATTTATTTGTATAATATTTATTAATATCCCAACTTGCACCTAAGTATAGAATCAGGCAAATTCGTTGTGATTGTCAGTTCAGCAGATAGAAATGATTGTACTACATGGTATCTTCAAGAGCAATAACAATAACAATAGTAACCTGTTACCTTCAGTAGATATATAGTCAGGGTAGGAAGATCCGGGTGCCCTCCTCTCTCATGTTATCTTCAGTAATATCAGTAATTTATTATCTTCAGAAGACAGCAGTAATTTACCATGCTATTTTCAGTAGAAAGCAATATCTTACCATGCTATCTTCAAAAGATAGCAGCAATTTATCCTGCTATCTTCCGAATATGACAGTCGTTTATCGATATCATGCTATCTTCATAATGTAGAAACATTAATTTATCATGCTATCTTCAGTAGAAAGCAGTAATTTGCCATGCTACATGTATCTTCAGAAAATAGCAGTAATTTATCATGTTAGCGTCAGAATATAACAGTATTATCAAGTTTCAGTAGATACCAGTAATTTATCGTGTTATTTTCAGTAATAACAGTAATTTATCATGCTATAATCAGTAAATAGCAGTGATTCATTAGTTAACTTCAGAAGATAGTAATTTATTATACTATCTTCAGTAATATTTATCATATCTTCAGCAGATCATGTTATCTTTAGTAGATAACAGTAATTTAACATGTTATCTTCAGTAGAAAGCAATAATTTATCATGCTATTTTCAGAATATATCTATCATTCATTTATCGTGCTATCTTCAGTAGATAGCAGTCATTTATCATGTTATCTTCAGCAGATAGCAGTCATTTATCATGCAATCGTCAGTAGGTATAGCAGTAATTTATCATACTATCTTCAAGAGCAATAGCAATAACAATAGTAACCTGTTACCTTCAGTAGATACCGGTATAGTCAGGGCAGGCAGATCCGGGTGCCCTCCTCTCTCATGTTATCTTCAGTAATAGCAGTAATTTATCATGTTATCTTCAGTAGAAAGCAGTAATTTACCATGTTAGTTTCAGAAGACAGCAGTAATTTATCATGCTCTTTTTAATAGAAAACAACTTTTTATCATGCTATCTTCAGTAGATAGCAACAATTTATCACGCTATCTTCCGAAAATAACAGTCATTTATCATGCTCTTTTCAGAATATAGCAATAATTGGTCATGCTATCTTCAAATAATAGCAATAATTTACCATGTTATAGCTTCACAATATAACAGTATATCATGGTACCTTCAGTAGATATCAGTAATTTATCATGTTATTTTCAGTAGCAGTAATTTATTATGCTATAATCAGTAAATAGCAGTGATCTGTTATGTTAACTTCAGAGGATATTAGTAATTTATTATACTAGCTTCAGTAATATTTTCAGCATATCAGTCATTTATCATGCAGTAGATAGCAGGAATTTACCATAATATCTTCAGTATAGAGATCAATAATTATCATGCCATTTTCAGAATCTAGCAGTCATTTATCATGCTATCTTTAGAAAATAACAGTCATTTTCCGTGTTATCTTCAGTAGATAGCAGTCATTTGTCATGCTATCTTCAGTAGATATAGCAGTAATATATCATGCTATTTTCAGAAAGCAATAATTCATGATGCTATTTTTAAGAATATGACAGTCATTTAGCATGCTATCTTTTGTAGATAGAAATACGTAATCAGTGCTATCTTCAGTAGAAAGCAAGTATTTGGAAAGCATCTATAGTACTAGGCTACTAATTATTGTCTTTTATAATAGTGTTTTTTCACTATATTCACATTCGTATCTCATTATGCCAATTCCTGCTTAAGGGCTGGGGTATGAACGTTTGGACAGTATTTATTTTGGGACATCAGAGCACATCAGACATATCGAATTGCATTCTGAATACGAAGAATGTCATTCTGATATCAAATAATTTTGATTTTTGAAATTCGCAATTTAATACACATTTTATGGCAAATCATTAAAATTGATATTTTTGATATTTAACAGTACTTGAAGTTAACTTTATAAATCTGATGATTTATACTTAAAGTGTATGTAGGTGGGATGAAAAGCCGACGATCAATTGAAAATTTTGACCTTTCGTATTGCATTGAAGATATGGATTTTTGTTCCCAAAACACCAAAAAAAAAGAGGTCTTTTGGAAAAAATCCATATCTTCAATATGAAAGGTCAAAATTTTCAATTGACCGTCGGCTTTTCCTCCTGCTACATACACTTTAAGAATATATCATTAGATTTATATAATTTACTTCGAGGACTGTTATATATCAAAATTTGAAAAATATCAAATTTTTATAATTTGTCATAAAATTTGTATTATATTGTGATTTTCAAAAATGAAAATTATTTGATATCAGAAAGACATGCTTCGTATTCAGAATGCAATTCGATAGGTCTGAGGTGCTCTCATGTCCTACAAAAAATACTGTCGAAACGCAATAAACGCTCATTTTAGATCCCTTAAGTAACACTTTCTCGATAATAGTTTGCAATTCGGGTTTGCAACTAAAAAGTTTGATTCGGAAACACACTTAGTGCATATAGCACTTTATTCGGGACAATTTTGAAAGTATAAGGATATAAGGATATTTAAGATAAAAACTGCGCATACTAATTGATACTCATTATATAAACTTATTGATCATTGTGTGGAGCAGTAACGCATCGTGTTTGTTTTAAATCTCTGGTTGCCTTTTGAAATTAATATGATTAATTAATATAATTAATCAATCGACAAAGATTCATTCTGTTATCTTGTTCATTTCACATTTTGAATTTCAAATCAATAAAAACAAAAATCAACGTTTAATTAGGCCTACATAACAATTGTCTCTAATAGATAAAGCTACTTGCTTCAATCATAAGCACGTATTTATTTCACTTCCATGGCAACGTTTATTTTTATTGACCCCTTTTTGGCCTTATATTATTCCAACACGCACAGCGTAACGCAATACAAATGTCAATGAAATTTAAACTACATAAATATAGTCCATTATTATATTAATATCATTGTTCAGTTTTGTCGTCTTTATTTATTGAAGCGTCAAGTTCAGCACTGCATGATATTTCGGAGAGGATAAGATCGAAACAAAGGAACCAATCTGTGACAACGCTTGGTAGAGCAATGCTTCCCAGGGGCGATTTGACTGTCAAAGAAAACAACGCTTGCACCCTGTAACCCGAGCACTGTGACTCAAAGATAGCGCCACCAATATATAAAGAAATTTAGCCTTTAATGATGGCGCTCTTGCAGTAAAGAAATTTGATCAGGACACGATCGAGCAATGCTCATTTTTATTATATTAGCTAACAAATATTTTACAGAAAATAAAATAAAACAAACACTACAAACAAATAAACAAAAGCACTGAACAGTAAATTATTTGGAACCAAAGAGGTTGTTATATTATTCTTTCTTTTTACAACTTCGCGTCTTTCACAAATGGCCATAGGCCTATATGTTAGATATATCACGGTTTAGGCCTATTCCCGGGGGCCTATTGAATGCATTACATTTACAGTTAAATAATAACTTCCTCGCGTCGTTTGGACTGATTTTCTGCTCAACAAGTTCCGGTCAGTCTTCAATCCGTAAAAGATTGAGAATCATTCCTATTGATTAATTAAAAAGATTGAAAATTCAAATCATTCGACTGAATATTCAGTTGAAAACGATTTGTCCCTAACTGAAATCAACAAAAGAGATTGACAAATCAATCTTTTTGATTGAATATTCAATCGGAAAATTCATGACCAAATGACTAGGCCTCCCTATGTTAATTTATCATGGGCCTAATGGCATTAGCCATTTAGCATTTGAGACCAAGACTGACACTTAGTCTGGTAATTTGATCTAATTTGTGTTGTATAGGGATTGTTTTAAAGGAGTATTTCGTGATCATATCCTCTTTTAAAGACATTTTTCAGTAGATATCCACGAAAAAAGTTTATTCCCAAAATGTCAGTTAATTCTGATTTTGTGTTTGCGAGTTAATTGTATTACCATAGGCCACTGTTGTAATTTCGTTAGAACGGAACGCAATTCAAATTTGACAATATTTTTGCTATAGCCTACGAATTAATCTGCAAGATTTTTTTGCATAATAACATTAAGAAAATTGTCGGGGGGGGGGGGTGCGGCTGTGGATCACGAGATGCCCTTTAAAGTCCTTTGAAATACATTTTGGCTATTGCCAGAATAAAACTGTAATTTTCCATAGATTCTACAGCCAGTGCACAGATATTACCATGCAAGGTTAACCAGTAACTGATTAACTACATGACATTCTATTAGCCTTAGCCCCCTCTATTTTAGAAGTCAGAAAAAAGAAGAAGTGATAATTAGGGCCTATCCCCGGGGGGGGGGGGCACTCAACTTCAGAAGTGACGGTATGTGCCTGTCAATAGCCCCCCCCCCTCTTTTGAAGTCGACTATACCCGATGACCCCCTTTTTTTAAAAGTCATACCCGATGATCCCCTTTTTTTGTCGCGGCTAACCAATTACCCCCTTTTTTTCTAGAATTGCATCATCAAAATGCCACAAAATAATGCGGAAACTTTCAAATTCTCTTATTTTTGCAAATTTGTGTTGGAAATTTGGAAAATTTGGAACAAGAAATAGAATTTTGCTACATTTTTTAAAATTTTTCTAACCAATGACCAGTTTGAAATGTTATACCCAATGGCCCCCTTTTTTCAAAGTATTATACCCACTGACCCCCTTTTACATTTTGTTTGCACCCAATGACTCCCCTTTTTTTAAAATAACGTTTTGTACCCGATAGGCCCCTACTTCTTAACGTCGGTACTCGTCACTTATAATGTTGAGTGCCCATCCGGGGGCCTATCACCCCTTCCTACTTTTAGCTTCATGTTGATATCATTGGTTTCTGACCAACCTCAAATGAATTTCAACCGTGTTTGGGTAAAAACATGCTTAGATTTTAGCTTATTTTTCTCATTTAAGCATGTAACGTGTTTTGCTCTCAATTCATGGCGCCTTGACCTTCCCCTTAATATACAATCATATTTTGTCGCCGGTTCTTGGAAAATTCTATAATTGTTATTATTTTTGATATTCATTGTGATTTTGTCGATTGAAGAAATTAATGTCAATGCAATCCATATATGATCATTGATTACACGTAATTGACGTAAGGACACCATGCAGCTGATGTCGCGTCGGCACTATTTTTTACATTTCAATTTTTGGAGCACGCGCACGTTAAATTATAATATAGCCTATAGGCCTATATACCTGCGGTTGTTTTTGTTTCTTTATTTGTTTGTTTGTTTCCGATTTATTTTCTTATAGATAACAAAATGTTGGTGAAAAATGCATTTATCTTTGTAAGTAATTGGCTGTATTTTCTTTTGCCTATATACGTTGCTTAACTACACCTTGTGTACGTGAAATGGAGGTAATAAATTTTGATGGTCACATAATGAGTTTAGGTCCATACCGTATGATTATTTATAGTATTCAAAATTTCAATTTCATTAGGCCTATGGAACAAATAAAGGCTATATTTTCATATTTGGAAATTTCATTATTTTGTTCGAGTTTGACAACCCTGAATAACACAAGAAAGACTCTTGTGAAGCTTATTTCCGTTGTCCATGCATCAGAACACCGGGACGGATTGCAGTCCGGATATAACACCCTACTCTTCTCGGAACTGACTGCGAGTTACATGTACAGGTATAACTGATTGAAATATTTAATTTTAACGGTTGCTGATAGGAATCGATCTAAATAGATATAGTATAAAATGGATGGATTGACCACTTTTGTAGACTGATTTCATCTCATCACGTGTTACTCCTAATGTACTGCCAAATACCATGTGTTGCATATGTGACCGTACAGCACGAATGAGCCGTAAATGTCCTCAATTGTATTCGAGTTACAGTGTAAAATGGGCATGAAGGTCGTATTCATTGGTACCTCAATTTGGTGCTACGTGTACCTCATTTAATGAGGTACACGTAGCACCAAATTGAAATACCTATGAATATGACCTTCATGCCCATTTTACACTGTAACTCGGAATACAATTGAGGACATTTACGGCTCATTCGTGCTGTACGGTCACATATGGTTAATTGGAATGAGATTTCAAATGTTTTGAGTGAATATTTTCCATTTTTTTCAATTTTTCAATTGGAAAGGATTTGTCCCTGATTTAAGTCGGTGAAAGATTGAAAAACAATGAAAATCAATCATTTTCACTGAGAATTCAATCGAAAAAGATTTGCTCTTAACTTAAATCGCTAAAAGATTGAGAATCACTCCTTTTGGTTGATAATAAAGATTGAAAATTCAATATACAGTCGAAAACGATTTGTCCTCAACTGCAAACTGCAACAGATTGAAAAATCCATTGAATATTCAATCGGAAAATTTAAGAGAGTAGGCCTATGGCTCTATGGTACACGGGACCGACGGCTTATAACTTCCCTCCGAAGGACGGAATCCTTTAAACTCTAAATGCACCACGAGGAGAGCGGAAGACTGCATTCAATCTATACAAATGTTGCAAATTAAATAAATTCATACTTAATCCAAGTTGGGTAAAATGATCATTTTACCGATTTTACCGAATTTTACCGAACTGTTGGGTGCCATATGAACAACCATCATGGGTTGGGTAAGACAGACATGCCATAGCGATCTATCGATCAAATTATCGGCAATCGCTTTTCGGATTAGCGACGGAAGTTAGTCTGACAGTCACACGCATAAATGCTATAATGCTCCTTGCTATTGCTTTGAATGACACGGGCATTAATCGAAGTACTCATTGATCAGACTGATCAGACATTCGAAGGTGTAATGAGCGTGTACCTGGTTTGGATTCCAGAGGGAGTGTGCCTGTAACAGACACAGCCATCAGAAAAGGACCAGCTCAGATCGCGCGCCAAATAAGTTTGCAGTTCAGAAATTGCATTTTTTTTCTCAGACTTAAAAAAATAGGCAGAGCTGGGAATCGAACCCGGGACCTCCGTGTTGTAAACTCAGTGTGTTACCACTGAGCCAACTGACAATTAGCTATGAGAAGCTTGATAGTATTGATATTGCTGAATAGAGTAAATCAATACTGATAGGCCTATTTATCTAATGTACGATGCTATTCAAAATTAATGGTCGTTCCATAGGGGCCTGTAAATAGGAATGTGATGTGAAATGACAATCGATCAATCAATCAAGTTATCAACAATCAATCAATCAATAATAAACCGATGAATCATGGAATATTACTAATTACTAACTAATATACCAAATAAATAAATAAATAAATAAATAAGTCAGTAAATAAATAAATAGGCACAGGCCTAAATAAATAAATAAATACATAATGCAGAATGCAGTTAGTATTTTAGTTATAATTTTCTGCTTTTCACGCAAAGGACCTGTGCATTTAAAGGGGCATTTCGTGATCCACAGCCTCATCCCCCCACTTTTCTCAAAAAAAGTTGAGATTTTTATGCCACTGGAAACCTCTAGCTACATAATGTTTATGTACCACAAATTTCGTCAAATTTGAATTTCGTTCTGGTATACCAGAACGAAATTACAACAGTGGCCTATATGGAGCAGTGTAATACACATAATCATGCATAACTCGCAAACGCATTATCGGAATCAACTGAAAGTTTGGGAATAAGCTTTTTTCGTGGATATCTACTGAAAATAGTCATAAAAAGTGGATGCTAGGACGAAATCCTCCTTTAATATGTCCGCGCCTAATCAATAATGAGTCTGTCACCATGCTCACACCATAGTCAAACTACTGTATCCCTGTAGGATTATCTACTGACCAGGTGCTAAACAACTCAATGAAATGGATGCTATAACGTACCCAATCAAGCGAACATATCAAGGTCATAGCAGGGCATTATACAAAGAATGGTCAAAGGTCAACGTTTCCAAAGAAGTATAGTATATAGATGTAGACGCAAGCTTTCGTGCGGGAAACATAAAAACATACTCGCCAGTCGTGCGGATTTTATGAGATTTGATACGGCGTTGAAGTCTAAAGCTGTTCCAAAATCAGTTCCAGACCCGGTTTCCAGAGGACAATTTGTGTGTTGTTACAAGGAATTCAAAGTAATTTTATCATCAAGTGACCCACATAGAGGAATACGACATCTATCGTGAGCCAATCTGCATTCAGTTGCCTGCAAAGACCAACAATCAGGTAAAAATTCTAAAAGCAGTGTGACTAGATATTTGCGTTAATTTCATGATACGTTTAAAACGCATTGAAAACGCCAAATTGCAGTCATAAATTATATAATATAGTAAATCACCCAAGCGAATGGTAACGTATAGTATGTGAAAAAGAACTGCAATAACAATAACAAACTATGTGCCCAAAGAGTTGTCTTTGGCATGTCGCTTGTTTGAAATATCGCCAAAAATATCAAATTTTGGAAAAACGCCCCAAAATTTAAAACAAACACGAACCTTCCAAATAAAGGGGCCTATATTCGCACCCGGGATTCGCACTCGGCGGTCCAGTCCCTACCTGCCGCTGTGATTTGGGGTAACTCGTTGCTTCCCCTCTTCAGAGACCTGTACTTCAAGTTCGCCCATATCCCACGCCTTAATATCATAAATAAAACATTTCCAAGCCTAACTTCATACTGAAAAGCAATTCAATACACTTATCTATTATAAATTGTATTAATTCAACTCAAATAATTATGAAGAGATCACTAGTCTGCTAATAAATTTGGGGAGTATCATGGGGTTTTTTTTGGTTTTTTTTGTATTTTCCAATATGAAATCAGAATAAAGAAATTATTGTAATCTTTTTAGTAGAAATATATCAAAGTATAGGCCTACCAAAACTTTGAATGTTATGAAAACGTTTTATACAATCCAGCATTCAAACGTTTCCTTTTCTAACCAAAAAACGTTTTGTGTTTGATGAAGGCATGTTACGATGTTGATGTTTGATGTTATCGCTCGTGGTGCGTAAGTCATGCAACTGATGAGGAGATACAGCAACATTTCTGCTGACAAGATATTTATTTTTGCAAATAATCATCACTTTTATTTCATTTTTATCGGCATCACGTTCAAGTTGCAATGCTAATATTGATATGTTATTATGATATATATGAAGCATGTACAGCACAAAATCACAGATCCTAGAAAGAAATAATTGACAATATTATTGTTACCAGCTTGCGAGATCTCATCATAAGGTTGACTATCCTGCCACTGATTACTCGCGCAAAACACTATTTACACACGACATCTGGCCCTGACAGTCTGGCTAGGGGAAATTCGCCCTCAGCTCAGCTCAGATTTATGCGGATCGGCCTATATAGAGATGCGCCTCTATAAGATATACATTTCAATTGTGCTCCAAACACGTTTTATAGGTATTTGATGGGTCATATAACTTTAGACTGGTGCAATGATATAGGCCTAGATGTTGCTATCAAAAATTCAAAATAGCAAGATGGGCATCGCATGACTGCAACGTTTTTATTGGGATATATAATTTGTTTTATACCCATATCAACAGCATGCAGCTCAGTTTTATTAACATTATAACTAAATCAAAAGCCATGGACCTTTTCTTTGCATATCATAAGCAATGGTGTTATATCATGATATAGCTGGATCTGAAAAGATATTTCTTTATACTGTAAATACACAAAGGGTGCCCCGAAAGTCTCACTTTGAACTGTCATATTTCATAAGGGTTGACCAAGGAGGGGAAATCAAAATGCATATTTAGAGAGAGTAAATTCATACAATTATTTGGATACCAAACATATCATGTTTGGTATTATGATATAACACTAGGCCTATATCCTATATTTTTACGACATCAATTAAAAATAAACTTCAAATGCAACATATTCAATACTGACAACTTACAAGAAAAAACACCATGATGCAGTCATGTCTACAGTAGAATTCATCTCGACCTTTGCAGGACTTAAACCCCATTAAAAGCTATTAAACCAAGATAACACTCATTGAAACAGCTCAACTGATTAAATCGGATCTTCTCTGGTTGTGCACATGTGTCTGTTTTCATGTGCGATATCGCAATAAAGCTGGTATTATAGCTTCAGTTGGGTAACCGATTATAAAGGAAACGAAAGGAAACAATGGTATGTGTACCTTTGTTCACGAAATGAGACAATGGCCTGCTTTTTGTAAACCAGCATTCTTGAAAATGAGCAACATAATGATTGTTGACTTAACACGGTTTGGAAATAATTTCTTCATATTTTTGGTGTTATCTGTCGTTTACATATCCTTCCTAAAACACAAAAGTGCGACCCTCTCCAAACACCTAAATTAGCTAAAAATTTAGGACATGTTACAAAACTATGTCTAGAATTTTAGAAGAGTACTTTTAATATTGGCCGGTTATTTTTCACACAGCGACGTTAACTAGGCAATGTACTATTACCTATAACATTAACTAAAACACCAAAGTACGAATATTTCCAAACATCTAAATTAGCTAAAATTTAGGACATGTTACAAAACTATATTTTCTAGAACTTTAGAAGAATACTTTTAATATTGGCCGGTTATTTTTCACACAGCGACGTTAACTAGGCATATCCCCATACTTTTAACGTAGGGCTATTTGTAGAGGTCACGCGTCAATGGGAAAGAGCACCGTGTATTGTGTATAGGAAAACGGACAGTAACTGCAGTATGCATGTGTTTCTGCATGCATGGTTGAGAAGTGAAATTGAATTTTAAACTTCGTCCTTTACCTTCTTTTATATTAGTGAAATTTCGAAAAAAATATCTTTATCTGCATGGTATGATATGATTGATAATGATAGATTGAAATCATTTCTACAAAGAATATCAATGGGTATATGCAAATAGCACTTTCATCCCTTGTCCTGGTCATAACTGATGAGGAACCATCAACTGAAGATCAAATTTGACATTCAATCTTTAGAATATAAATACTGCATGGGGCCAAAATCGTCATCTTCTATTTTGCCCTATTCGCATATATCCCAGTGAAATCACTGGGTAAGACACGAAAGTGGCCCAAGCTGATGTAGGACTACATTACACATTTGGCCATATCTTCGCTTATATAGGCCACTGATTTTATTGAATTAAAGCTTATGCATTAGCTTAAAAATTATGTTGAAGATAAAACTCTATAAACAATCAATACTATTTTTCTAAATTGTCTAATTTTGTTTGTTTTTTTCAACCTGGATACATGTGTGTCATATTTTAGAGGTGGTTTTGGATGTCTTGTGGTCAGACACGACATGTCTCAATATCATATTATATCTGGCTTGTGTTTCATACATTTCTTTATTTCTATTGTTGCAGACATTGCTAAAAATTGTGCCAAGACAATTTTTACAGTGTCGGTATTTATGGTTGATATTAAAGTTTTGTATAAAAAATTATATGTATTTATTCGTAAACATCTAAAGGTCAACATCAATATGATATACGTCATCTTGAATGAATAATACAACGATTTGTGTTTAATTTCAAATGAGAACAACATAACAAGTGTTTGTTACGATGGTGTTTGTGACTCTCTTGCGTGGATACAGATTTTTGAAAGGAGGGGGTCCGCAAAAATTGTGCAAATAAGACGGTCAATGTCGCCCACTTTCACCGTATCTGAACAGTTTCCCATATGCAGGCCTACTATCTCTTTTCTCCTTTTATGTTTGATGGTGGCTGTCCACTGGATCCGTCACCATAGTGTATTTAATGTAAAATATGCCTATTTGTTTATTCCCCTTAATTATAATTCTAGGAAATGTGAGCCAATATAATACGTGTACCCCGGCCCGTGCGCAGGATTTTTTTTTTTTTGGGGGCTGTGCGGGGCTCCAAATAGTGGACCTTTTTCACTGAAAAGTGAGCTTGCGCATATTTTTGTTGTAAAAAGTGAACTCAAAACTCCCGGAATTGCCCTTTAATGGACTTTTAAACGCCGTACCTTTGAAGATAGCAGTAAGCTTCAGAAGATAGCAATAATTTGTCATGCATATCTTCAGTAGAATTTAAACTGAAGATATACATGACAAATGTTATACTTCTCCGTAATCCACTTGTCCATTTTGCATACTCTGGCTATTACATTTAAGCATAAAACGCTGATTTGTATTAATTTGTGTGCAATTGATAGATTTTCACATCTGATATTTTCAGTCACCATACTCCCTCTGTTTGTTAGCTTCCAAAGTGATTTTTACTCGGGCTTTCGCGATCAATAAACTGGTAGATTCCAAAATCAGAATTGTTTAGTATTGAAGTGAGGCATTATAATACATGTATATTAGTTAGGGGAAAAAGTTCACTTTGGTGACCACTCTCTGGCTAGTAAGGTTTGACGATTGATTCGACTTCTATGGACCATTTAGAGAATAAATAGCCACCATGTCCCTCGCGAAAATCCCGGCATTTTTTGCTAGAGGCCAAAATCCAAAATGGCCGCCGCCACCATTTTGAAAATTTAAGTTTTGAACCAGAGCACCTATAATCATGCACAAAGACACTTTTTCGGATATGTCGACTACAAGGATTGCGATTCTGACATTAGTATTACAATACGGCATCATTTTCAACCAGAAATCAAATAAAGAAGCCGGCACCAACTTGAAAAATTAGTTTTGAACAAGAGGACCTTAAATCGTGTACAAAGACACTTTTTTGGATAAGTCGACCACAAGGATTTCAAATTTGACAATACTTTGACATTACGAACTCATATTTACCCAGAAATCCAAGATGGTGGCCGCCAGCGCCATCTTGAAAAAAATAAGTTTTGAACCAGATTACCTAAAATCGTGTACAAAGACACTTTTCCCGGTAAGTCGACCCCAAGAAATCCGAATCTGACATTGATTTGACGTTACAAAATAATTTTTGCCCAGAAATCCAAGATGGCCCCCATTTGGTAGAGCGTAAATGTGATTTTTGAATGAGAGCAGAAGCATAAGTGTGTCATTTCCGCCTTATCTGGGGTTCATGTCTCTTATATGGGGTTTCAACTGCCTTATCTTGGGTTTACATCCTTATCCTTACCTGTGGCTAAGATGCCTTAACCTTAGCATATCGCAGTCTAAACCCAGATAAGGCATATAAACCCCAGATAATGCGCCGTAACCCCAGATAAGCAACGTAGACCCCAGATAAAGCAGTCTAAACCCCAAATAAGGCGCCTTAACCCTAAATAAGGAACATAAACCCCAGAAAAGGCATCTAAACCCCACATAAGGTGCCCTAACTCTAGATAAGGGTTGTTAACCCCAGATAAGGGTCGTAAACCTCAGATAAGGCACCTAAACCCAATATAAGGCGCCTTAACCCCAGATAAGAGACGTAAACTCAGATATGGCAGTCTAAACCCCAGATAAGGCGCCGTCTGGTTTTTACTTCTCTTATATTAGGTTTATGTTCCTTATTTATGATTAAGGCGCCTTATTTGGGGTTGGGACTGGTTTATCTGAGGTGTACGTCCCTTATCTGGGGTTACGGCGCCTTATCGGGGGTTTAAACTGTCATATCTGAGTTTACGTCTCTTATCTGGGGTTAAGGCGCCTTAACTTGGGTTTAGATGTCTTATCTGAGGTTTACGACCCTTATCTGGGGTTAACGACCCGTATCTAGAGTTTGGGCACCTTATGTGGGGTTTAGATGCCTTATCTTAGGTTTATGTTCCTCATTTAGGGTTAAAGCGCCTTGGGGTTTAGACTGCTTTATCGGCTGTCTACGTCCCTTATCTGGGGTTACGGCGCATTATCTGGGGTTTAGATGCCTTATCTGGGTTTAGACTGCGATATGCTAAGGTTAAGGCATCTTAGCCACAGGTAAGGAACGTAAACCAAGGATAAGGCCGTCTAAACCACAGGTAAAGGCGCCTTATCCCTAGGTAAGGGATGTAAACCCACGATAAGACAGTTTAATCCCCATATAAGGGACATGAACCCCAGATAAGGAGGAAATGACACACTTATGCTTCTGCTCCCATTCAAAAATCACATTTACGCTCTACCAAATGGGGCCATCTTGGATTTCTGGGCAAAAATTATTTTTAACGTCAAATTAATGTCAGATTAGGATTTCTTGGGGTCGACTTACCGGAAAAAGTGTCTTTGTACACGATTTTAGGTAATTTGGTTCAAAACTTATTTTTTTCAAGATATGCGGCGGCCACCATCTTGGATTTCTGGGTAAATATGAGTTCGTAATGTCAAAGTAATGTCAAATTTGAAATCCTTGTGGTCGACTTATCCAAAAAAGTGTCTTTGTACACGATTTAAGGTCCTCTTGTTCAAAACTAAATTTTTCAAGATGGTGCCGGCCACCATCTTGGATTTCTGGGTGAAAATGATGCCGTAATGTCAAACTAATGTCAGAATCGGAATCCTTGTACTCGACATATCCGAAAAAGTGTCTTTGTGCATGATTATAGGTACTCTGGTTCAAAACTTAAATTTTCAAAATGGTGGCGGCGGCCATTTTGGATTTTGGCCTCTAGCGAAAAATGCCGGGATTTTCGCGAGGGACATGGTGGCTATTTTTTTCTAAATGGTCCATAGAAGTCGAATCAATCGTCAAACCTTACTAGCCAGAGAGTGGTCACCAAAGTGAACTTTTCCCCCTAACTATATGCAAGATATGTTGCATTCAATATCTTTTATTGTCACTAATCATCTAATTTAATAAACTCTTGATGACCATTCTACTATTGAACACTTTAATTTTAACATGTTTAATAAACATGAGTATAATTTTGAGTTCATCGGAATGCGTTCATCATGATTAAATAATAATAACATATTTTTATCAAAATTCGACTATATGGCATAGTCTATAGACGAATGTCGAAAGCAGTAACTTATCATTGTATCTTCAGTAGATAGCATAGGCCTAATTGACCATGCTAAATTTGCCCTTGGAACAATAATTAATTTACCCATGTGCAAAAAAGTAACTTGAATAGCTTGTTATATCTTTGCTATCTTCAGTAGATAGCATAATTTACCATGCTATTTCCCTTCCAAAGAAATGCCATGCCCCTATATAATGTCGTTATTCTTGCCGTGGGGCGTGAAAGATCCAGTAAAGAAATATGGACCATTATGATGAGTCTTTGTCATTTAGTAGTTTGAATAGCGTGCTATATCTTTGCTATCTTCAGTAGATAGCATAATTTACCATGCTATCTTCAGAAGATAGCACACCTTGTGTACGGGCCCGGTGTACCCCATATTTTGGTATTCATACATCATATATAATAGAACGTTGAAAAGTTCTCTATAAATAACCTTAATATGAACTTGATTCATTAATTCAGGGACTCCGATAGCAAAGTTAAGAAAAGTGAAAAGTGGAAAGGAATGTTAAAACTTTTTGGTTCTAAATTTTTTTTTCTGTTCTAATTGGAAACCCTTTAATGGTTCTTTCTGAATGGTACCTTGGTTATAAAGTTCTGTAATTTGGCAGAATCTTTACCAAGACCCGCAATTTTGCAGAATATGAACCAATGGCTGATTTGAAATATCCGGGACCAAGTTAGGATCAAAAAGCATTGCACAGTGGTCAAAAGTTCATGGTGTACTCAAATCATTTCAAACAAGTTGTTCTTTTGGTTACAAGGATATTGAAACAAGGTATGTATTTCCGTACCCTATAGATAGCGCACTTCCATAGGCTAAAATATTGAATAAAGGTTAAAGGTCAAATTGGGGTCAAAATTTTAGAATAAAGGTTTAAGGTCAAATTGGGGTCAAAATTTTAGAATAAAGGTTTAAGGTCAAATTGGGTCAAAATTTTAGAATAAAGGTTTAAGGTCAAATTGGGGTCAAAATTTTAGAATAAAGGTTTACATGTTTAAGGTCAAATTGGGGTCAAAATTTTAGAATAAAGGTTTAAGGTAAAATTGAGGTCAAAATTTTAGAATAAAGGTTTAAAGTCAAATTGGGGTCAAAAACTATTTTTTTAAACCAATGTCAAAAGGTTTATCTTATCATACCGGTGTTAAAACTATATACAAGGTTTGCAATACCTATAACATGAACTGCACGAAGAGTTGCAATAAAAAAAATCAAAATCGGTGAGGATTTTTGCCCTTGGAACAATAATTTACCCATGTGCAAAAAAGTAACCCTTCCAAAGAAATGCAATAATGTCGTTATTCTTGCCGTGGTGGAGTGAAAGATCCAGTAAAGAAATATGGACCATTATGATGAGTCTTTGTCATTTAGTAGCTTGAATAGCTTGCTATATCTTTGCTATCTTCAGTAGATATCATAATTTACCATGCTATTTCCCTTCCAAAGAAATGCCAACCCCTATATAATGTCGTTATTCTTGCCGTGGTGGAGTGAAAGATCCAGTAAAGAAATATGGACCATTATGATGAGTCTTTGTCATTTAGTAGCTTGAATAGCTTGCTATATCTTTGCTATCTTCAGTAGATAGCATAATTTACCATGCTATTTCCTTCCAAAGAAATGCCAACCCCTATATAATGTCGTTATTCTTGCCGTGGGGAGTGAAAGATCCAGTAAAGAAATATGGACCATTATGATGAGTCTTTGTCATTTAGTAGCTTGAATAGCTTGCTATATCTTTGCTATCTTCAGTAGATATCATAATTTACCATGCTATTTCCCTTCCAAAGAAATGCCAACCCCTATATAATGTCGTTATTCTTGCCGTGGTGGAGTGAAAGATCCAGTAAAGAAATATGGACCATTATGATGAGTCTTTGTCATTTAGTAGCTTGAATAGCTTGCTATATCTTTGCTATCTTCAGTAGATAGCATAATTTACCATGCTATTTCCCTTCCAAAGAAATGCCAACCCCTATATAATGTCGTTATTCTTGCCGTGTGGGAGTGAAAGATCCAGTAAAGAAATATGGACCATTATGATGAGTCTTTGTCATTTAGTAGCTTGAATAGCTTGCTATATCTTTGCTATCTTCAGTAGATATCATAATTTACCATGCTATTTCCCTTCCAAAGAAATGCCAACCCCTATATAATGTCGTTATTCTTGCCGTGGTATAGTGAAAGATCCAGTAAAGAAATATGGACCATTATGATGAGTCTTTGTCATTTAGTAGCTTGAATAGCTTGCTATATCTTTGCTATCTTCAGTAGATATCATAATTTACCATGATATTTCCCTTCCAAAGAAATGCCAACCCCTATAATGTCGTTATTCTTGCCGTGGTGGAGTGAAAGATCCAGTAAAGAAATATGGACCATTATGATGAGTCTTTGTCATTTAGTAGCTTGAATAGCTTGCTATATCTTTGCTATCTTCAGTAGATAGCATAATTTACCATGCTATTTCCCTTCCAAAGAAATGCCAACCCCTATATAATGTCGTTATTCTTGCCGTGGTGGAGTGAAAGATCCAGTAAAGAAATATGGACCATTATGATGAGTCTTTGTCATTTAGTAGCTTGAATAGCTTGCTATATCTTTGCTATCTTCAGTAGATAGCATAATTTACCATGCTATTTCCCTTCCAAAGAAATGCCAACCCCTATATAATGTCGTTATTCTTGCCGTGGGGGAGTGAAAGATCCAGTAAAGAAATATGGACCATTATGATGAGTCTTTGTCATTTAGTAGCTTGAATAGCTTGCTATATCTTTGCTATCTTCAGTAGATAGCATAATTTACCATGCTATTTCCCTTCCAAAGAAATGCCAACCCCTATATAATGTCGTTATTCTTGCCGTGGGGGAGTGAAAGATCCAGTAAAGAAATATGGACCATTATGGTGAGTCTTTGTCATTTAGTAGCTTGAATAGCTTGCTATATCTTTGCTATCTTCAGTAGATATCATAATTTACCATGCTATTTCCCTTCCAAAGAAATGCCAACCCCTATATAATGTCGTTA
This sequence comes from Amphiura filiformis, assembly GCF_039555335.1. Lineage (NCBI taxonomy): Eukaryota > Metazoa > Echinodermata > Ophiuroidea > Amphilepidida > Amphiuridae > Amphiura > Amphiura filiformis. The sequence continues at coordinate 35,239,116 of NC_092631.1, forward strand.
TTCTTGCCGTGGGGAGTGAAAGATCCAGTAAAGAAATATGGACCATTATGATGAGTCTTTGTCATTTAGTAGCTTGAATAGCTTGCTATATCTTTGCTATCTTCAGTAGATATCATAATTTACCATGCTATTTCCCTTCCAAAGAAATGCCAACCCCTATATAATGTCGTTCTTCTAGCCGAAGGGGAGCGAAAGATCCAGTAAAGAAATATGGACCATTATGATGAGTCTTTGTCATTTAGTAGCTTGAATAGCTTGCTATATCTTTGCTATCTTCAGTAGATATCATAATTTACCATGCTATTTCCTTCCAAAGAAATGCCAACCCCTATATAATGTCGTTATTCTTGCCGGGGGAGTGAAAGATCCAGTAAAGAAATATGGACCATTATGATGAGTCTTTGTCATTTAGTAGCTTGAATAGCTTGCTATATCTTTGCTATCTTCAGTAGATATCATAATTTACCATGCTATTTCCCTTCCAAAGAAATGCCAACCCCTATATAATGCCGTTATTCTTGCCGTGGTGGAGTGAAAGATCCAGTAAAGAAATATGGACCATTATGATGAGTCTTTGTCATTTAGTAGCTTGAATAGCTTGCTATATCTTTGCTATCTTCAGTAGATAGCATAATTTACCATGCTATTTCCTTCCAAAGAAATGCCAACCCCTATATAATGTCGTTATTCTTGCCGTGGGGAGTGAAAGATCCAGTAAAGAAATATGGACCATTATGATGAGTCTTTGTCATTTAGTAGCTTGAATAGCTTGCTATATCTTTGCTATCTTCAGTAGATATCATAATTTACCATGCTATTTCCCTTCCAAAGAAATGCCAACCCCTATATAATGTCGTTATTCTTGCCGTGGGGGAGTGAAAGATCCAGTAAAGAAATATGGACCATTATGATGAGTCTTTGTCATTTAGTAGCTTGAATAGCTTGCTATATCTTTGCTATCTTCCGTATATAGGTAGCATAATTATATTATTATCTCACGTACGTATGATAATATAGTCAATAATGGCATTTTTATAAAGTCACAATTATCTTATTATAAGATCACACATTATGTGGAAATTGACCTGAAAAGTCCATCATCATGATCATTCATCATCATAGTCAGGTCATCATCATGATCACATGATGCATCCGATCATCATGATCATTAAGCATCACGATCATCATCACTATTGATCATCATCATCATCATCATCATCATCATTTATCATCATCATAATCATCATCATCATCATAATCATCATCATGCATCATCATCATATCACCTTTATCATCATCATCATCATTTATCATCATCATCATCATCATCATGCATCATCATCATCATCATCATCATCATCATGCATGCATCATCATCATCATCATCATCATCATCATCATCATCATCATCATCATCATCATCATCATCATCATCATCGGGGATTTGCATCCCGTTCTCCGTTAGCAGCAGCGCATCAGCAATCATCATCAGCAGCATGCATGCAGTCATCATGATGATCATAAATTTATGCATCATAAACGCTGATTTTTTGAACGCCAGCCTTTTCCAGTTTCCTTTCTCACGAAGTAGATAAGGGCTAAGAGTCAGGTCATCATCATGATCACATGATGCATCCGATCATCATGATCATTAAGCATCACGATCATCATCACTATTGATCATCATCATCATCATCATCATCATCATCATCGTCATCATCATTTATCATCATCATCATAATCATCATCATCATCATCATGCATCATCATCATCACTATTATCATCATCATCATCATCATGCATCATCATCATCATCATCATCATCGGGGATTTGCATCCCGTTCTCCGTTAGCAGCAGCGCATCAGCAATCATCATCAGCAGCAGCATGCAGTCATCATGATGATCATGCATCATAAACGCTGATTATTTGACTTTTTTGAACGCCAGCCTTTTCCAGTTTCCTTTCTCACGAAGTAGATCAGGGCTAAGAGTAAAATTGTACAGTTGTGTTTGGGAGTGGCCTTGCTCTCCTTTCTCCTTTTAGGCTATTTTCTTCCATTTCTTGCTTTGTTAGGCCAGCGTGCATTTTACTACACTGGCTATTCAGGCTTGTGCTTTTTTTAAATATATAGTTTGAGCTTGGAACGGTCCAGGGATTAGCATCTGTCCCTCACGGACAACCTGGGTAAACAAACAAACAACAAACAAACAAACAAACAAAGTTTCACTTTAATGAATTTTTTGTTCCACTTTTAGACCTTCGGAAATAGCCTATAGCAAAAATTGGACAAGATGATGGCTGACCGCTCTATGGTCTCAGATTCAACTCTTAATATTTTTCTGTAAATCCTTTTGCAATGATTTATATTTAGTATGATCATTAATTTATTAATGTAGCATGCATGGCTGCCTGTACTTACCATCTAGAATGGAGCCGCCCACTCATAATTTTATATAATTGCGTGTCATCCAGGCCAGGCCATGTCAAAAAAAAATCTGAATGTTTTTACCCTGGCCATTACACATTTTATAAGGCCACAAATTTAGCTACATAAACGACTTCACTTTTGCTGTGTGATGTGAGTGTCCGTGACTCTACTCAGTTCGATTTTACGATTTATCATGTTTACTGTGTATTGATCAATATAAATAGGATTTGTAAATAAAGAAACAAGCAAAACATACCTACCAGGAAGTGCTAAAATAGACGTCTACTCATTGGATCTTATGCCTCACGTGACCCATTACATGGAAATATCAGAGTTCAAGATGGCGATAGTGATTGAGAAAAAGATGCCGAATGACTAGTGGTGAATGCATGGTGTTAGTTTTAAGAGCTGGATTTAACGACTGAATTGTGAGTATGGAATTGATAAAGGAAGGTTTAAAGAATATGTTGGCATGACTGAATTGTTTGTTATGATTTTCGTTAAGTTGACAGCGCTTGTTAAGCGAGACTGCAGACGTGGGCTCAGCAGCACTCGTCGGTATCTTAAATACGCATATACATTCAATGCATTGGTCATTGACTGTGTCAGTCAATATAACAAATCGCACTGGCTCTGTAATGCAATGGCATACAGGCATGCCATTGCTACCTAGTCTAGACGAGACTGCGTGGAGATTTCTGTTTACATGCATGATGTGGTCATTTTTATTGTATAATAATGTGTATGTTAATGAAATTCTAAATTAAGCTCAGTTTTCAGCCTGCAGTGAAAGTTGATTGTAATTAAATTGTCAATAATAATCAATTGATTGTGATGTCATGATACACACTATAATATAAAACACAGTCTCACACAGACATAGCAATAGCATGTAAACTAAAAAGACTAAGTTCAAGTTACCGTACTAAGATTATAAATGAGCGATTTGCATTAAAATTAATAGATACCAATTTAATTAGAGGTTAATGACTGCGAGTCTGTGTATCAGTTGTAAAAATATCTAAACATAGACTGTACTTTACCTTTCCGTTCACAAACACTTGTAAAGCCTAAAGGGGGGCCTGATGCAGAAAGTGGGGGGGGGGCTGAAAAATTGTTTTCCTCGGGCCTGGAAGTTGGTGCCTTAAAGAAAATCACCTTAATTTTGTTAATTGTAGAACATGAATTTACACCATTTTCTATGCGGTTGATGCTTGACGTACATTTTTCCCGTCCCAAGGGGGCACCCCTGAAAATAATTATAGGACAGGCCCCCTTTACAAGTATTTATGAACGGTCCCTTGGAACTGAGGAATATCTCGAGGGGCGCAGCTACAACCTCATGGAATATTCCGAGGTCCAAATCACAATGTTCATGATGTTTTGATGTTTCATAATACCCGAAAAATAACTGATACGTTACAATGCAAAGTCATTAACCTCATTTATAAGGGAACAACCCAAAAGTTTGATGAAGCCCTATAAACGAAAGTCCTTTCGTTAGAAGGCTTGTAATCCACCTCCCCCCTCCCCTCTAACGTAAAGTGTCAAATATCAAATATTCCAACCTGTATTCATGGGATACAGGGCGGTCGCTAACTCGCTGTGGTGGGTGAGGTTGTGGAGGGGGTGCGACAATGCTAGGATATTGATCACGTTCATGGGAGAAACAAACATTTTATTTTAAAATATTTTTCTTCATACTTTTTTGGCACGAAAAAAAAATCAAAGTGCGGTACAAAAAAAATTAACTTACAATTTGCAGGTTGCACATACTTCACTCTATATTGATTTGAAATCATTTTGAAGCAACCACTGTAAACCTATAAAATGTCAATACCGGGTACCGTACTTTTCGAAAATACTAAAATCTTAAAATTATATTATTAAGACACCCCTGGCCAATTTTTTGCCTATTTTTGCATTTTTCTCAAAAATTATAGCGCATTGGTGGTACGGTGACAAGTAAGATATAATGTATATTATAGGGGCAAGGATTACAACTACTGCACTGGAAATTTTGTTTCAACACAGACAACAGTTGTGGAGTTACAGTCAAAAATGAGGGAAAACCAATATTTGATCAATAAATCAATAACTACTTGCCGTGAGTTGCTAAATTTTCAGTGCAGTAGTTGTAGTCCTTGCCCCTATACTATACATATCTTACTTGTCACCAATGCACTATAATTTTTGAGAAAAATGCAAAAATAGGCACAAAATTGGCCAGGGGTGTAGTACCCCCTTAAATTCACAGACACGAAATGTACAATTTGAAAGCAAAGAGTGCATTCACAAGCATTCCAATCCACATGACAACTGACGTTATTTACTATGAGTCTACAGTCTATGCACTATTAGGAAAAAAAATCATGAATGAGCTACATAATGGTTTATTGGGCAGCCCATTACTAAGCTAAGGTTGAAGCTTCTGCAAAGTATGTGCATTTTACATGATCGATGCTTTGCACATGTCTGATAATTATATAGCAATGTTTAGTTGTCACTCTCACTCCATACATTTTCACCAGAACATCTTTTATTTTAATTTTGGGCCAAACCATGAGATAATTTCAGAAAAATTTGCAATTTGCATTTTTCAGCCTGAGTCTACTACATGTAGTTGGTAGCTTGAAAGTCGCGACTTTGACTGAGTCTGCGACTTTGGGCGATAAATTTCTTTTTTGAGGTTGGATTCATGGATTGACATTATATACCGTACATTAAAAACAATGTATGTTCATGTACCGAGCAAGGGTGAAATTAAGTGGGAGACGGGAGCCGTTTGGCCCCCAGAAACTCTGAAATGGCCCCTGGTTCCATCTCAATTGTAGTTGACCAGGGACACTTTTCTCACAAAACTGGCCCCTGGATAGTGAACCAAAAATATCAAATTCAAAGCAACTAGTGCTTTTTTTAAAACTCATTCAGCACATCTTTATTTTTTATTGGCCCCTTGGTAATTGGAAATGGCCGGTTCCTCCCAATCTTGGTAAACCAGGGCTGCTTTTTTGCCAAAGTGGCCCCTGGTTCAAGCTCTCTTATTTTCACCCTTGGTACCGAGGTGTATCACTTACATTGCATTTATTAGAGGTTAATAATCTTATAGTACTTTCTGGTACTAGGCATCGCTGTCATTTGTTTGAATGGTGTCAATAAACATCTACTTTTAGTGTTACTAATAATTATAACTAGTTACCCAACAATATGTAGGCCTACATGTATGTGTTACTTTGAAGGTACAGGCTCCTTCATACAATTTCACACCAATTTTTTGCATTGTGTTGCAGTAAATCGGCTGTAAAATTTGGTCACTTCTGCTGCAGTTCCCACAAGTTACAGGCCAAACCAGGTCACTGCATCAGGGCTGTAAAATTTACTTTAAAAGTTATCCGGATATCGGGTTCCCAGAAAAATATTCAGAGTCGCAGAGAAAAATCATGACGGAAATATATTCTATGATCTTCCCATCTATGACTTGGAACATTTTCTGGAAACACCATCAATCCATCACTCTTAAAATATCGGTCAAAAATACATAGGAAGCTCAGGAGCTAAAAATGCAAATAACAATGCCTTAACATAGTAAGTCGGCATCCTGATTTTTGCCTGTGAAAAGCATCACTGCATCAAACTCGGGAGCTTCCAGGGGTGCTGCCTCCTGGACCCCCATCATGGTTTATCCCTGGACCCCAGGGGCCTCACACCCCACTTGCTAATAGCCCAAAAGCCCAAATTGGGGCAACCTACAATGTACAGTGCATTTCCTTTGTGGTAAAATCAATGCACTGCACCTTGATGGATGCAGCTGCTACTCCGGTTAAATTTGAATCAACTTCGCTGCAGCAACATGAGTTAATGCAATGTATACAATGTCAATGCATGGAATTTCTATGATAGAAAGTACCGGTACCTGTTTCTCATGCTCAGAAAATTAATGTTGGCTTATTTTGACCCCTGAATCCAGGAACTTCCAGGGGCCCTGCCTTCCCACCCTGGAGAGCCACCTGGACCTCTGTCAGGCAGTTACCCCTGAACCCACCTATTTTACAGGGTCAGGGACTGTCCTTTGAGGAGATCAAGAGCAATCGCTCTTTACTGCTCTCCTTAAATCTGATAGAGAGTGATTTTTAGCTCTCCTTAGTTGACTATTATCTCCTTACATTCTATTGTAAATGCTCTAAACAGCTCTCCTTGAAGGCTCCAGAAGAGTTATTTAATGCTCTTCTTCAAATTCCAAAAGACACTCCCTGCAGGGTGCAGTGCACGATTTGGACAATCACTCACTTGCCTCAGTCGCCAAAATGCATTCCTTGACATGTTGAGGACTGAAGACCTAAACTCAACCCATAATGCATTATGTCCATTGCTGCTGGGTATCTGGGTCAAACCATGTCAAGGTCAGCATATCCCGAGCTCATTATTCTAATGTGCTGTGCAATGGGGTCAGGCCCACCCTTTTTAAATCCAAGGCACCATGTATACTGAAGCACACATACCTCACTCATTTTACACTATTGGTAAATCGTGCCGTACTAAAAAATACTTACCATAGGCCAATGATTGTGGCAATGGGGAGAAGGAGACGGGGAGAATGCTACTTCAAGTTTGACAAGACCTACATGTAGGTTTTATAGACGAAAATGCAATTTTGATTACTGTACTATATGTATTCGTTCCATTAACCACCCATGCCCCTATAAGCCCCATCTAGGGACTTTACACAAGCTAAATGAGGTGATTCTTACTTCAAAATCGTATTTCATTTTCCGGCGGTCGCCAATTGCCATTTCAAAGCATGATAAACAAACCTGGACACATGTTCAACACAATATTTTTGAGGGCGCACTAAATAAACACTATCAGATGGTGATGGGTGACTATTCAACAATGTGAAAAATATATTTTTGGAAAGGAAATGATTTTCAAAAATCACAAAAGTACATTTTTTACCCCAATTTTTTTTGCAAAAAGTTAATGCTTTGCTCACATATTTTTTGAGTTATCTGTCACAAAAATTGTGCAATGTTGTCAAAAGTGAACTCTGACAAATCAAATGTTTTAGTAAAAATATGTCAAAATTATGCACAAAATGCCCTTATATTTTAAAACGTTAAAACTTTCATGCTTGTAAAAGTTGTATCTGTCTGGTTCTTGGTCTTAATTTGCATCGTTTTGCACCAATAAATCCAAAATGTCTGCTTTTATAGTTTGTTCGGCTTATATAAAGCCAAATTTGGCCATGTGCGCATCAATAAAGTCTCAACTCACGCTTACGTAAATTCACATAAGCGTGTGCCAGTCACGCATTACGTAACGCACAACTACAATGTAGCGTAAGCATTGCGCCCAACTGTGTGCATGTCATTCTCTATCAATACGCAGTGTTATGAGTCTTTATTTTTTCCGCCTTATATAAACCGATTAAAACCGAACAAACTTTAGTGTGTCAATATTCAAAGGAATTTAAATCTGAGTGACATTTTGACTATTTTAAACATACACATTTTCTGCCGTTAACTTTTTACACTGAATGCGACCTGACTGCATCGGACGCAATCACAACCTTTTGCATGAACACACATTCCTGATTCATATTTCCCGCCAATTCACTTCAGCTGTCTTGGACCATGTGACTATAGAAAGAGTGAAGTAATGATTTTTAAATCAAGGAAAAAGTAAAGAAAATATTAATAAGTTGTATTTTATCCATTTCAAGTGAATGAATACATCTTAGTTTAGTGTTCTTAAATGTCAAGAAATCTCAAATTCTGGTTAAGGGCGATTATGTCTCCCCTTATTCTGCCCTTAAGGGCTGGGGTATGAACGTTTGGACAGTATTTATTTTGGGACATTAGAGCACATCAGACATATCGAATTGCATTCTGAATACGAAGAATGTCATTCTCATATCAAATAATTTTGATTTTTTGAAATTGCAATGTAATACACATTTTATGGCAAATCATTAAAATTGATATTTTTGATATTTAACAGTACTTGAAGTAAACTTTATAAATCTGATGATTTATACTTAAAGTGTATGTAGGTGGGATGAAAAGCCGACGATCAATTGAAAATTTTGACCTTTCAGTATTGAAGATATGGATTTTTTTTCCCAAAACACCAAAAAAAATTAGGTCTTTTTGGGAAAAAATCCATATCTTCAATATGAAAGGTCAAAATTTTCAATTGACCGTCGGCTTTTCCTCCTGCTACATACACTTTAAGAATATATCATTAGATTTATATAATTTACTTCGAGGACTGTTATATATCAAAATTTGAAAAATATCAAATTTTTATAATTTGTCATAAAATTTGTATTATATTGTGATTTTTAAAAATGAAAATTATTTGATATCAGAAAGACATGCTTCAGTATTCAGAATGCAATTCGATAGGTCTGAGGTGCTCTCATATCCCACAAAAAATACTGTCGAAACGTAATAAACGCTCATTTTAGATCCCTTAAGTTTAAACCTTGATGAAATACAAATTAGTTCATTGATTCTATACTTTGATCAGCTCGTAATCGGCGGGCCTTGTAACATCGCGGATTAATATCAAGATATTTTATTTTGAGAACTGTCTCGTGACATCTCGCAAGAAGCATCACAAATTATTAATTCAAGCCCTATACCTTGTGTAGTTTCTTAAACACCAAAATAAAGACCAGACAGGTCAACTAATAGCACTCTTAACGTGGGTCTACTTTTCTGCGTACCGGTAGTGGTAAAAGCCTAACATTTCCCGCCTATTACGAGCTGATCAAACTATATACCGTATTTCGTCAAATAGTCGCCCCCTCAAATAAACGCCCCCCACCACTTTTTTCAACCAAGATGTTAAAAAAATTCTGATATTTCCATGCTATCTTGTGTAGTAAGCTTACCAAGTTGCCCACATGGTTAATAATAGCAGCAATAAATGGCAAAAATCTGCATCGGAACACCGGAAGTGAACCAAAAGTCAGTGTCAAAAGTTCATAGTTCGTCATTTTAGCGTGACTTTTAAGCTTACCTAATGATTTTAACGGGAATTGTCTTGCTAAAAATGACCTCTAATAAACGCCCCCCTTTGGGAAAATGTAACGCCCCCGGGGGCGTTTATTTGACGAAATACGGTAGTGAGGTTACAAAGATGGTCATTGCCAATTATAGGTCTCAAAATGTTGACTATTAGTATTAATAATGTTCATCACAGTATAACAATACAACATCATGGCCATGGTCAATCAATGCACATGACTTAAATGAATCATTGACTGAACATTCATTGATCGCCAGTCACCTGATCACATCATTCAATGAACCTGGTACTGGTATAACTTTGCATGTCACTTGAAGTTAGTTGCTGTTTTAACCTGAATTTAAAAGGGAATAGTCCGATTTTCTCTCCTTTGATTCTAGCATCATTCAACCAGATAAATTAAGAAAATCCCCTTCCTGTTCTTCAAAGGCAAACTGACCAGCTGAAAAAAGTACCTGGTTGGTGGTGTTGCACTTCTTAATTAATGTACATTTTATATACCATCATGACCTTAAAAGTTGCATGGGGTCAGGAAAACATTTGCAGTACTTTCTGGTACATACACCACAACACTTATGTTAAGCATTTATAAAAACATGCTGGTTGGTGGTGGTGAATCCAAATTGTGGGTTATCAGATAATGCCAGGTAAAAATACAGATGCACTAGAAAAAGAGGAAAGTAAACTGGTTACCAGAGGGACCCTAATCACTTAGTTGATGAACTCTTTAAATTGTTTTTCTCTCTGAGCACCATATATTTGTGAAGTTCAAGCAATCACTTGTTTTGAGATTATTTAAAGATTCAAATTTTATTCTAAATAAATACTTTTTGAACTGCTTTAAAAGTATATCCTTTCCACCTGGTTTAAATAACATCGGATCAAAATAAAAGTTCTTCTTGGAGTGTCGAATTCTGCATTGTCACATAAGAGATGAGTGGTAATCCATCCTAAACATGTTTATATTTCAATCCACAGTAGTCATGCACCTAAGATGATTGCCGTCAGACCAAGACAACAACGCAAAGAGTGAATGAAGTGCCAACTAAAAATAGACAAGCAACAATAATACTGCTGATATTGATCAATTACGTATGCCTAAGAATTCTGACGGTTAAGTGTTGCTATTTTGGGATGGGAGCATTACATGTATTTTAGCTAGATTTCAAAACACTTCAGAGAGCACCTTTTTTTTACGATGACACTTGCGACCATGTTAAAAAAATAACATTCTTTGAAAGAAGGTTTATTTAGCTTGTGAAAAGAGTATTGTGATATATTTATGTTTCATGTATGATGTAGGCTATGGTCTATCATGAGTTCAGTTTGTGCAATTTCTTTCAAAATTAAGCTTCTCATTATCATGTACAAAAGTACATTCTGGGACTTAAACCAAATACCCTAGAAATATATGTACCATATTTTCTTTTATTAAAACCCCCTAATAGTAATAAATGCCCCCACTTTTTTTTTGTTTCAATCATACTGTTCCGAATATGCTGCAAGTACCATAAAGTACCTGCATTTTTGAACATGCAATCGCTGTTTTCATGATCTCCATGTGTGCGTCCATTGTTATCTACAGTTTTTGTAGAATTTTTTTATTGTTTTGGAGCACAGCAGCACTGCCAGAAGGTACCAGCAATGTTTTTAATGCCCCCTTTTGAAAAGTACAACACCCCGAGGGTGTTAATTGGATAGAATACAGTGCATGTATTACTATGCTAACATGTAAACCACATTTTCAAAGAAATCTCATTACGCTTCACAACATACACACGTTTACATACAGTACACATCTTCAGTCAAGGAACCCAACAGTGTCCAAAGCTTGCAGATATTTTAGAGTCCAATGTAGAATGTCACAGTGCTTTCTAGAGCTGTTGTCGACAATAGTGTTGACAAAGCAATTTTCCTGATTGTCGACAAGCATGGACCAATTCAGGTCAAGCAAGTCGTCATCAATAATATTAGAGATAAGCTTATACCCTCACCAGTATTTTTAAACATGAAATAACTGCATTCAGTCTTCTTTTTTCATTCTTTTGTGGTGCAGATTATCTTTCCATTACAATTTCTGATGCTGCGTATATATGGTAATATTTTGATGTAAATAAACGATATATAACGTTGTGTCAGAACTTGATTTTTTTATTTTCATGATGTATTACTTTGTCGACAATGATTCAACATCTGATGTTGAGATTTGACAATTGTCGACAATGAAAATACTATACAACAGCCCTAATGCTTTTCTTGTTATCTATTTGTTTTTTCCAGCTTAAAAGCTTATTTTCATCAAAGTAAAGTTAAAGCTGTGATGCTCAGCTCCAACTTCTAATAGGACAAAACTATGGGATTTTTGTTGCACAATTCCAGAAATATATAATTAGGAGTTCTGCATGTAGACTACCCCTTTTATAATAAGGGGCTGTGCAATAATTATGAGCCTGGGGGGAGGGTAAAATTGGGAGGGGGCAAGAAATTTTGGCAAGCCAAAAGGAGGGGGGGGAGCAATTTTTAGCAAGCCAAGAGGGGGGGGGGTCAAGCGATTTTTGGCACACATTGTGTTGATGTTTATTTTGCTCTAGATTGTAAAGAATCAATCTACTTTGTTAATAGTCATTTAAAGTACAAAAATATTTGCCTTAAGGGGGTACTACACCCCTTGATAAATTTGTGTCTATTTTTGCATTTTTCTCAAAAACTAATAACACACTGGTTACAAAATTTATGTATATTATAGGGGCAAGGAATCCAATTACTACACTGGAATTTCAGTGACCCAAGACAAGCGGTTTGTTATTTATGATAAGAAATAAGGTACCGCTAAGATGTACCTCGCTTCCTATTATATATACTGAACCGCTTATCTTGAATCACTGAAATTTCAGTGCAGTAATTGGATTCCTTGCCCCAATAATATACATAACTTTTGTTACCAGTGTGTTATTATTTTTTGAGAAAAATGCAAAAATAGTCACAATTTACCATAGGGGTGTAGTACCCCTTAAATAGAAAGTAAAATAAATAATTCATGCTGCTACTTGTGTAAGTAAATATTGCATTTAATTTGAAACTATTGTGATGGAAAAATGCAACGTATGTCTTCCTTGAGGCAGTAATTTAGATGTTGTTTTTTATAGTCTTTAAACATATGGATGATATAAAAATATGCATTTTCAGAAAAGAAATGACGCAAGGAATCCAATAACAGATTCCTGCAAAAATGAGCAGTTTTGAGAATATCACAAAATTAGATTTTACTTAGTAAGTACTACACCCTGTGGTAATTCGTGACTATTTTGCATTTTTCTCAAAAATAATAACACACCGATAACAAAAGTTATGTATATTATTGGGGCAAGGAATCCGATTACTACACTGAAATTTCAGTGACTAAAGACAAGCGGTTCAGTTTATATGATAGAAAATGAGGTACATTCTAGCGGTACCTCTTTTCTTATCATAAATAACAAACCACTTGTCTTGGGTCACTGAAATTCCAATGTAGTAACTGGATTCCTTGCCCCTATAATATATGTAACTTTTGTTACCACTGTGTTATTAGTTTTTGAGAAAAATGCAAAAATAGACAAAAATTTATCGAGGGGTGTAGTACCCCCTTAAAAGGGCATTTCGTGATCCACAGCAACAGCATCATCACCCCCACTTTTTTTCAAAAAAAGGTGAGATTTTTATATCACTGGAAACCTCTGGCTACATAATGTTTATGTCCAAAAAATTTCTTGCAGATTAATTCGTTTAGCAAATATATCGTGAAATTTGTATTTCGTTTGTCTATGGAGCAGTGTAAAAAAAAAAGCGCAGTGATTTATAGTGCGCTACGCACAGGCACAACACCTCTGCACAGTTTACTGGTTGTCGCTGACCACTACGGCCCCACATTCCATTCCATTAAACAACAATTCAGGGACTTTGCTGCTTCAAGAGCATACACCCTAGACATTCCACAAATAACCTTCAGAACCAAGATCAGCTCCCGTGTTTCAGACGGGTTACAACAAGACAAATTAAAGTTCCTTGTCCAAGGGAATTTCAAGCGAACTCAATTTTTCCACGAGAGCTTACACATAATCATGCATAACTCGCAAGCACAAAATAGGAATCAACTGAAATTTTGGGAATAAGCTTTTTTCGTGGATATCTACTGAAAAAGTCATAAAAAGAGGATGCTAGGATCACAAAATACTCATTATGACATTTTTACGTGTCATCTGCTGAAGTTTTTCATCCACAACTTTTAAATGTGATGTGGAATTTTTATCAAATAAATTTAAAAGAAAGTAGTTTTATTACATGTATGTTAGAGAAATTCCAAAACTACTTTTTTAGCACCCAATCCCTGATTGCTCCAGGGAAAGGGAATAATCACCCACCATACATGTCAACTCAAATTTGTACACATTTTTTAAACTGCATTTTATAGCCTATTTAATCATATCGTAATGTGTTTGTAAGTGTAAAAATGTGTATTTAGTGTCAGACACCGTAACGCGTAAGTTTATTTGACATGATTATTTTACCTTTTTACCAGGCATTTGTTAAAGACAATTGCATGCTAGTACTAGCTCTATGCATGCTCGCTCACCCAATGAGACTTACGCCCATCCAACAGCAGAGATAGAGAGCTGCTAGTGCTACAATGCAAGTTGTGTTTATAAAAATAGCTGTGAAAGCATTATAAATGTATTCTGTTGCATCGATCCCCAGGTAAATGTTGAGTGAGTGACACAATGAGATGCTATTCTCTGCCTCTGCTCGGCTCTCTCCAGGGTAGTGCTATGGCTTAGTATTATTGCACCATAGATAGATAGATAGCCTTGCAAAGATGAGTTTTGTTGTACTCGTAAGCTATTTTTGAGTCGGCATCCTTGATTTGAACTTTGCAATTTTAATGGGTATCTGTCAACGTTGCAGTTAGGCATTAACTATGAAAAAAAAAAAACACAGGGAGGGGTTTTTGTTTGTAAGGCAATGTTCAAAACACTTGAGATGGAAGAATTTCAAATGTTGCATTTAAAGTCTTATCTTATGTCTCGTGCATTGAGCTGAGGTAAGAAAGTGGTGGAGTGAGTTTTAGCACAGACCCTAGAAAATCTTTTTTCTAGGGTCTGTGGTTTTTAGCTTGAGAATTGCAAGATACGTTGAGTCCATAGATAGTCTACAATGCATGAGAAGCATGCTTGCTTTACTTTTTCACACAAGTTTGTATTGTGAAACTTGAAACAGTTGGTCTTTGTAACCTTATCTCTAACTGTACCAAACTTTAAAAAACCTCAATTCTCAAAGCAGATGCAAGTGCGGGTATCCCACATGCACGTGATGCGATTGCATCATCATGCGAACAGGCATATGGGCACGAAAAGCTCCGGGTAGACAACCATGGCTGTGCACGTGAGGGTTCCCTGGTTTAAAACCGCATACAAGAAAAAAGTTTTTTCTTCTTCTTTCTTTCTTCCTTCTTTCCTTCCACCTCACCAATATAGGTTAGAGAGATTACCAACTGTGATTTGCCCAACAAGAACACTTATTTTTTTAGAACAGCCCATTAGTCATGGGTTCATATGGCCTGACAAGAGTTAAAGTCAGGGTTGACGGTATTTTGTGTCGGAATCAGGGTTAGGGATAAGTTTAGGGTTAACTTAGGGTTAGCGATATAGGGTTAGTGTATAGAAATAGGGTTAGGTCAGGACTAGAGTTATGGTTAGATTTTGGGTTAGGATTATGTTTAGGGTTATGTTTAGGACTTAGGTTAGGGTGCAGTTAGGGTTTGTAACTAAGTTATTGCTTTTCGGTCTAATGACACTTTGGACTTTCGACCTTTAACCTAAAATTCATGAAAATTCAGATTTTTTTTTCATTTTGGAACCAGCATACCATTTTTCATCAAGAATGTGGCAGTGACATCAACTTCATTTAAGCGGTAAGTTTTGGAGTTTTACCAGTCCAAATTTGTTTCGCACCTTTGATGTAAATTGTGTTTACATTTGGACCTCTTTTTGCAATTGTGCAAATTGCAGGCAAACGTAACCTGCATTTTCCCCCTCTATTTTATTTTCCCTTCCCTTCTTTTTGGATTTGGTGGGTCGGTCTTAGAGGTGCACATGCACCTGTTCGCTCCAGCCATTCACTGGACTTTTAAAAAAAAACCTGTTCCTTTTATCATATTGTGGAATTTTTGATGTAACTTATGTGCAATATTAAATCTTTGTAACTCTGTGCCAGTGATAAAGAGTAACAAATAAATGAATAAATAAATAAAATAAAATAAATATTTTTTTTTCCAAATACACATAGGATTGTTGAACATTGCAACTTTGTTGCTACATGTAGTGTGATTTGACAAAATATTTTGCACAGAAAATGTCTAAAATCCCTTTAATGCATGTGACTTTTTTTCTTTTTCATCAACTGTGAGACAGCTGTACATATGGGAGCTGGTATTCAATACATGTACCACCAGTCAAGGAAATTGTTATTTACCTATGTTTGTCATTTGCTGGTAATCTCAGTCATATTCAGCAACTCAATTGCAACTTCTGTTACATGTATGTGTATGAATGTGTTGAATGTTTAACCCCAACCTCCATGCTCTGTTCAGTCTGTTGATCAGTAGATCTATATATTTAGGTCACAAAGTCAGCCAACTTGAAATTTTTACAAAACATAAGTTAAGCAACCTTTCAATTGATACAAGAATAGCATCTGGTATTTTGGTTTCAATTTTCAATTTGCTATAATTAGATGTTCATTTAACTTTCGGTGCACACTTCCTCATACCATTCTAGGTTCTAGTATTGTTATCATGCATTGCACAGAAAAGGTTTATAACCTTGACTCCCTTTCTACTTTTTGAAGAGAAATGCTGGTTTTGAACCACAGACCCCTCAGGTGCCAACCACGTTGAACCACCAGACGGGGGGATCGCAAGCTATGCACGTAACCGCCGACCGGCCAATATGTATGAGTTTAGGATTATGCAATTGTATCACATGGAATGCATGGAATGGCAGTTGCTTTGTGATGTATTGTTTTTTTTTATGGAGAACAAAGTAGATTTATTTAATGAAACAAATAAAACATAACACATACAGAACAAAAGAGCCATGACAACACCAAACATATGAATTAATTAATAATTTTGTGTATACTAGTACTTGTATTGTACAGTAATAGAATTGGATCCATTATTAATATTGATATGCAAAATTAAATGTTGGTGGTGATATGTATGGATGTATGTTGATTTTTGTCATTTTATGAAAGTTGGCATAAAGGTTTTAAATATCAAGCTAGAGTACAAGTGAGAAGGCTCAAACATAATATCTAATTAATTAATTAACTAATTAATTGATTAGAATTAATTACGAGTGGTATTTTGAGATTCTAGCATCCTCTTTTTAAGCTAGGATTCAATAGATAACCATGAAAAAGCTCATTCCAAAATGTGATTGTTGGTGTACCGTGTATTTTTGGTGTACATTTGTAAGATGTTTTTGTCCCCATTTGTCAATTTTGTGTCCTGTTTTTAGCCATTTTACCTCTGAACAATTGGGGAGCAATTATCCCCGCGGCTCTCCACTGGCTATGCCACTCCCGATGCCACCTGGTAATATGACGTATGTTAATAATCCAGGAAAATTATGGATCTATGTTATCACATACCAGTAAATCTTTACATTTACATCATATGTGATGCTCCATAGATTTTAAATACCCATATTTAAACTCTATGGATGCTCTGATGCTCAAAAATGAGCTTTTAGAGACAAAATTGATATGACTATCACTGTAAGAATGAAAATGGCTTAATTAAGGGTAGAGGAGGTATTGTTGGTCGAAGCAGCCAAAAATTGTTGTTCATTATCTAAATCAATATTATTGAAAAATAACACTTTGATGTTTTGCAAAGTTCATTCTACAAATCATATACTTTGAAAACTTGCTTGGTTATAGTTGTGAATGAGTTATGTACGTTTTACAAAAGTGTTGTTGTTTCAGCCCTCTTTATAACTCTTAAGCTACGTGCACAACGGAAAAAACACAGCACACAGCGAAATTTGTTACACCCAATTAACTTTTTTTTATTTTGGATTTGCGGAAATAGCTGAAGCAGTCAGAGCACCACACTGATGCACACACATGTAGGAATATCTACAAAAATTTCCCATTGATGGGGAACCAAAAGGTGGGAACGGAGTCTGGACATATTATTTGATGATTTTGATGGTGGATCCCACCTGGGGCACCACACCTCCAAATATTTTCCGGACACGACCATTGAAACACACAAAAAGAAAAGGTCCAGACCCTGATCCCCTGAAAAACATGCCGTACCGGCTGAGCACAAGGCTGCAAGATATCTTGCCAGCCCACCCCCCCATCCGGAGCGGGACTGCATAAAAGACCTGGCCAGCTGCTCCAGACCCCACCAGTCGGGGAACGACCCACCAACCCCTCCCCAGCTACAATACTGGGTGGGTTGGGAGGGATTTTCAGACGAACTTGACTGCTTCAGCCGAAAAAATGAGCAGGGAAGGAACAAACAGCGCGAAAAACCGGACGCTCGCTAACACGAGATCCGATTGGCCTGAGCCAGGCCAAGTCCTAAGGCAGCCAATCAAAATCGCTGATGGAAAATTAATAAACCCCGCCGCAGTTACTACCTCACAAGGGTGACATTACTGATATGGCAGAGGCTGGGACAATTAAGCTAGATGCCTTACTCCCCCCGAAACAGCAAGAAAAATCCCAGCCAAAAACGAACCCAAAAAGGGGAGACCCCATGAAGCCAAAAACGCTTTTGAATAGACAAGCTATTAAAAACTGCACATAACTCAAGAAACTACAGGACTTACAAAAAATATATGATATTTGAATTCTTCTACACACTCGCTATGAAATGATCAATGCAATTTTTGCCAAAGTTCACTACCATTTGCAAGATGCTGTGAACTACCAAATCGCAACAGTTTAAAATAGTTGCTAACCTTAAATTGAAATATTTGGCACGGCATAATGGTGTTTCTGTACAATAAAGATCTGAAACTGTTATGACATACTACATGATTGCAGTGACATGGATCATGTTTGTTTTCTTTTTAAATGGTGAGAAGAATGTCAAATTTGAGCGTAATACTACAGCCGATGACATAAAATAATCAGGTACAGCTGATTAACATTAGACTCGGGGCGGGGGAGGTTGCGGTTGCAGATGTGCTAGCACAAATAGAAATTTATAACAAGTTGAACTTCTTCTGTGAATAACTGAATACAAATATCCAAAGTTTATAAATAAAAACATACTTTGACTGCTCAGTGCCAGAAGTAGGTAAGTGCAATAGCTGCCATGTGTGTAAAATACTACAAAATACATGTGTAAATTGACAAATGTTCACAGGGTAGCTATTGCACTTAACCACTTCTGGCACTGAGCAGTCGACTTGTGCTCAGAGCTGAACACCTCACTTCACCGCTATATTTTTTTGATGTACATGTATGTGTGTTACCGTCAACTAAGCCGTTTCAACTGCTCTGCACCTCACTTCACCGCCATATTTTTTTGATACATGTATGTGTGTTACCGTCAACTAAGCCGTTTCAACTGCTCTGCAAAAGTCGCGTCCATTCACTCCCCATGTATTTATGGGGAGGCGCTTTTATGACCTTCAAGCTGAAGGTCAGGTTTTAATGACATGTGCCCTACTTTGTAGCTTATTTCAACAATTATTTTACAATTTAAATCGCTACACTATTGGGCTATTCCAGTCAGTTTTCTCAGCATAGAAAATACCAAATTTGCCTTTTCTTTAGTCATTGGAAGTTGATTTCCCTGATAAGAAATCAAACTTTCAGATTTGTTTCATCAGGCGTGGCCCCTGGAACTTATTTTTTTGGAACAAGGCACTTGACTGTGACAGCAGAGTCGGAGCGAAGTGCCAAAGTTTTGTGAGCTGAGGTTCAAAATAAGAAGTACGTAACCAGGTAACCTGGCCAATTTTGTGCCTATTTTTGCATTTTTCTCAAAAATTATAGTGCATTGGTGGCAAGTAAGATATGTATATTATAGGGGCAAGGACAGCAACTACTGCACTGAAAATTTAGCAACTCAAGGCTGGGTTGCCTGAGGATATCCCTCATTACCCTGCATCATCACCCATCAACCTTTGCTCAGTTGAAACACATCAAATGAACAATTCAATACTCATAAACTTCTGATGTGGGTTTAAGTTCTGTTGCCTACAATTTGTACAACTTTCCCAAAGGTGGAGGGATTAGGGAAGGGAAAATACCACACACAACATAGTTTTTGTTTTGTGTACACATGCCTTCAAAATCTGTGATTAGACATCAATCCGTGGGCATCAATCCCAACTATGACCCCATTTACACAGAGAGAAGTCTACTTCAATTGCGACAATCAGCGTGTTTATACTGAGCGTACGGCTTTTTGACCCGCTATTTTCCGGGCACAAAATACCGATCATAATCCGGCCACCATTACCCAGCTTGTTTTTACTGGGACCAGAAAGCCGTGTCTCGCATTTACGATGCACGGCATTTTTTCCTGTAAACCGAATACGGAAAACAGATTTGACGGTTGTATCCTAACTTGAAATGTCTACGCATGGCAGCTCATGGCATATGACCTACAAGTCACAATTTAGTGTTTTCGTAAAATACAAATTGCATTAATTTACCAGTGGATCTAGTAATTGGCTATTATGATAATTAATTTACAGCCAAAATATAACCAACTATAAAGAAGTAGGCCTAGACTAAGTAAAGTCATATCCATTTTACTTCATCAAGTTCATCAGTGCGAGTCACACATCATGCCAGTGTATATAATATCAGAAAGAAGGAACCTACTACATTATAGGCCTAGGCTAGACTATACAAGTATAGAATATAAATCGTGTTATTTTTGCAACACGCATGACCTCGACCCGGCAACCGATCACACGGCTCGTTTCTACTGCACGGATTACACGCTTTGACCCGGCATGATCCATCTCAAGAGGTGGATCATGAAAGGCGAGCACATGACCCGGCATGACACGGCAACCGATTACCCAGATCGTTTCTACTGGGCTTGTTACCCGGTATGACCCGGCACGGCACGGCATGGCACAGAATTTGGCCCTCAGTAGAAACACACAGATTGAATTAAGATGGCGACTAAGGATCAACATATTATTTGTTGATATGGCATTTACTCAGAAGTCAAGTTAGTCAACTTCAAAACAAATTGTGAATTTGACTTCTATGCCATCACTTACTCATGCATCAAATAACCATTAAATATGAACTCGACTTCTAAATTATAATTGCATCTTCGTTTACACTGCGAAAGTCGAGTTTGAATACGGATTATGATAAAAGTTTCTTCGGGTCATCATCCGAAGTCGACTGCTGAAGCCGAGTTCAAAACACGGCGACCCTGTTTACACACAAACGAAGTTGAGTTCAAATTGGACTAAAGTTGACTTCAGGCTCTGTGCCCAGGCTCTGTGTAAATGGGTCTATTCTAGCACAAACTAGAAGAAATGAAACCTTGAATTTAGACAAGATAGAATCAAAGGAGGAAAGGCAGAATAAACTGACCAATTTAAATATGGTCATTTTCACGGTAAAGGGTGTAACTTTTGATTTTTAGGGTCAAAATTTCAAACCACTTAAATATGTTTCTGTTTACTGAAATCATGCATAGAAGCAACTTAAATTCAAGTAAAATAATGTTTCAAGGCTTAAACCTTTTGATTTCTAATAAAAAATTTGACATTTGCATAACATTTTGGTTAAAATCTAAGAAAAATGTATTTTACATAACCTCAGAAAATTTTGACATGAAAGCTGGAATACATGTGAAATTCCATTCCAAAGTAAGTCAACAGATATAAGTTAAATTTTATACCATGTTTTGCTATGTTTGTAATTGCAGTTTTGAAAATTTTTAACATCAAGTGTCATTTACAATGGAAATTTCCAAACCTTAAACATATTTTTTAAGTTTTAATTGGGTTCCTAAAATAATTTGAATGTCTAACTTCATGTACAAATACTACTTGATGAAAGGAACCTCCCATCCAAGTTTCACAGAAATTGGAGTTATTTTTTAGAATTGGCAATTCAAGCGATTTGTGTTTCGGAGGCTTCAGTTAACAACACAGGTGATCATAAAAGTAAAATATTTAGCTAACTACTACAAGTTGACATAAAAAAAAAAGTAAAAAATATCACAATTACCAATTTTCATGCTTTGCTTCTAAGTATTGAATTTCAGTTGTGACAAAAATTAAATTATCACAGCAAGTCATTTTTTTTTGTTTCGAGGCTTCATGTTAACAATTGTTAAACATTGCAGAAGTAGTTTTTTGAAAACAACAGTGTTGGGATCATCTAAGCTGTTATTTTCTTGTGTGTATTGAATCAATGATTCTATGCGGCAGATATTGTAGATTTATCACACATTAATTTTTTCACCCATTTGTTAAGTATGGTGTTTTTTGCATGTGAAGCCTCCGAAACAGGCTTTTTAAGGTATCAGTATATTTTTCAAACATTAACCATAATGTCAATTTTTTTTTAAATTTATGACATTCTGCACATATCAAGTAATAATTACAATGCAGATATCAGTATGAAACTCACCAATTTAGATATATGCATAGATGATAATTAAGTTTACTGTTGTTTCGGAGGCTTCATTTGTTTCGGAGGCTTCAATTGTTAACGGAAAGTTTGTATTGGGTCCCATTTTCAAACGGTGATATATATCTCCACGATTTAAAAACATGTGACTTGAGGATCTACTTTTGCTACATTTTGATAAATAGATTGGATGAGCTCTTTTATTTATATTTGCACAAGCTTGCTGAACAGTTTGTTTCGGAGGCTTCAAAAAAGTTAACGGAAAAACGGCTATTTGAAGTCAAGATTTTATAAACATTTTAAAAGCTTGCAAATCGGCTAATTTTTGTTACCCATTTCAAGTTAAGATAACAACTGTTATAAATCAAGAAGAAGTGAAGAAATAACCAAGAATTATGAACCAAAGCTACACCCACAAAGTTTGTTAACAATTGTTAACGGAAAATGAAGCCTCCGAACGACAAATATCGAAGTCCGGTTCTCAAAAATACAGGGCCGTTCACAATTAAATCTAATGTGGCAGTGTTTACTGAACATATGACTGTACTTTCAGGATAAGAAAAATTATCCATGAACTAACTGAAGAAAACACAGGGTTTTACAAAAATGTTACTGTTTTTTATAGTTTTTCAAAATGGCAATATTAAGTACATTTAAGCCTGCTAAAACTGAACGCAGTAACTCCCAAAGCTGATTATGCTACCCAAGGTAGCTGCTAACTAGATGACTTATGTGGCCAAAAATTATGGAATTCTGTGGCTTTCTTAGAACACTACGGATTAAATTGTTAAAAATCCAAAGTTACACCCTTTACCGTGAAAATGACCATATATGTATGACATGAGATTGACGTTGTTTTGAAAGCACTACAAGTGTAATTGTAGATTTTACACAGAATTTGAAGAGTTTAAGATTTCATGGCTCCACTCCAGAAACATGTTCAAAATATTGGTTTAATACTTCAAAAGTTGTAAACAATTTGGCATCCTAGCGGTAGTTGCATATATATGTTTGAAACCAGTTTTGAATCAGGTCCTTGTTTTGATTGTTTTGCTTTTGTAAATAATACATGGTAAACAATCAATGAATTAAGGGTAAAATTTGCAATTGAATGTGTTGTGGATACTAGTTACTCTAGAAGTAGTGTTATGGTAGCGGGCAGTAATGTTACGCTTATCAGTAACCGGCGTTTGACTAGACCGTACATATCAAGGCTATATGAGCGAGAGCCGCTATTGACATGTTCTCTCACTTGAGCAAGGTATGCTAAAAATAGACACAAGCTAGTGTAAACATAGGCTGTTATTGTCAGAGCATCTGAGCCTGCCAAACCCGCCTGACTCGATGAAACTGCTCCTCAGGCAGGGTGATAGAGGAAAAAATATGGGGGACTTGAGAACCGTAGTGACGACATTATACGTCTCGTTGGTGTATACGATATTATGATGTGTTTAGTCACACGGGGGGCGTTTGTCTTGTGAGGAACTCCCTGTGGATGTATTGAAGCATAGTATTTTATGTGGTTTTTGTGGCTCGCACCCTTTTCACAGTGAGATGTTTTGGTTTTTGAATAATCAGTCTGATTATTTGCTGGGATGAGTGAAAATGGATGATAATGTGTGCGTGTGTGAGCAAACGAGCGCAATATATATAGACAACAGAGCTTGACTATATAAGTAGCTAGGTGTTTCCAGTTAGGATTTGTGTGTCTGAGTTTGCAGTCATGTTGGAGACATGGTGAGTGCAAGTGTAATACATGCTGTGATAAATCGCGTAAAGAAGCTTTAGCGGTCAGAAGGGTGCATTATTGAGTATTCGCACTACTACAGGTTGATGCACAATCATCTTGGAAGGGAGGGAGGGGAGGGAGTGTGAGGGCTTCAATTGCTGTGATGTGATTGTTATCAATCTCGGTAATACTTTTGATTTAGGTATGTATAGGTGACAAAATTTGGAGAAAGGGAATTTTAAAATAATATCTCTAAATTCCAACCACTGACCAGTCTGCTAGGCTTGAATTTGTAATATTAATGTGAATTTTATGTTATTGGAGTTTTGACAATTGTAATCAAAACTAGAATGAGAGTTGTAAGTGATAACATCAAAATAATATATTTGTCCATCTTCTGTAGATGTAATCTGTGATGTGATGTGTACACATCAGCTTGCAATGTTTAGATTCTCTATGTGATTGTGTAATGATATGTACAAACAGGGGTCGAAATGAGATTGTCTGAAGCAAGAGAACCTTCTATTGAAAATTGCTTTGAATGTGGCTTTGTCTTGAACCAGGGGCAATTTCACATCAACCTTAGGCAAATGCAGAGCAAAAATGAATGCTGTTCTGAAGATGATTGTGCCTTTTAACCTGAGGCAGTTTTCAATAAAAAGTTGTCCCTATAGCAGTCATGCCAACTAGTACAGTTTCACCGTATTTTGTATGGTAAAACATGAAAAATACGGTGGTACGGTCTACTCCCGAAAAATATGGTATTTGATAATCTTGACCAAAATAATAATAAGTCATGCCTCATAAAGATAAACTGCTGCAGTAATAGACTACCGATCTGAATTGATATCATTTGACCTGTTGAATTGCATGGTAACGTAGCTGTCATTTGATTGGTTGATATTTGTAAACATTGCATCAATTTGGCCTTGTCCAATCGGCACGATTGTCTTAAAAAGTATTTTGGCATCGTAGAGGCGAGCTCTATGCTGGTTCAATGCAACGAAGTACTTGTGGTGTGTGTTTGTGTTTGACTTTTCGTTCATGTGGGACACCACAAACGTAAATAATGGCATTCAAAGATGGGAAGAAACCTGGAAGAAAACAATGTTTTAAGGACGAATATGCTGTGAAATGGAGTTTTCATTGTGAGGAATAGGAAAGACATTCACTGTGCACTTTAGTTGCACAATACATGATTTGTAGGAAAGGTACAATTTTACAAAAATACGGGTTTGGGGTGCAAAAATCCAGCAGAAAAACAGTTCAAAATCAGAAATTCTCAATTTGAGAGCTCATTATGGACATTTCCATGATTTTTCCTTCATTTAATTGGATTTCCAGGCTTTTTATAGGGCCATTGGCAACTGGAATTCCAGTCGTTTTCAGAAAGCAGACTTGGAAATCCAGACATTTCTTTGATTGAAAAGTTACTCCTCTATAGGGGGTGTGCACTTATTTTCTGGAATAGCCCAATAATAAGACTGGTCTATTTTTATGTCCATTCTCAATTCAACCACTTATATAAATAAAAGTTGTTTGATATATAGCGAAGTAACTAGATAATGGTGTGTGCCCGCTACATTTTGATTGCCTGTGCATCTTCCGTTATCAATTATCTAAATATATTTCATTTAATTAGGGATGAGTTTGTGTGCAATTATCACATCTCTTGACCAATAAAATATCTGATGGTTTCTCTGATAATATGGTGTCTATAGGATAGGCTAAGAGTTATGTAAAACATTTTGGAACTTGTGTTAATATCAATTCTAAAATGCATTTCATTTGTTTGCGATGTTTCTGTTTCTGACTGCTGAAATTATGTAGGCCTAACTCTTGTTTTCACTATTAGAGAAGTGGTGTAATGAACTCCAGTGAAAACATAAAAGGTCAATTTTTTATTTATAATTTGGTTTCATGGTCTGGTTGTACAGAATTTACATTGTTGAACCTTCTTTAACTTTATGATCTGATGATGGTTATAATATTATACATAGTTGGTGGAGCATTGAAATGGTAAACATACAAGGGGCAAAGTTCATGATTAGGAGCATCTCCAGTGGCAAAGTTCAATAAACTCCATTCAAGCATATAGCTCAGAAGTTGACCTCAAGTTGAGGAGTATGTGTTTTTGTACCCAATACACTCAAAGGTGATTCTCTGCATGTGGAAGCTGATTGGGGTGAAAGAACTGTGCACTGACAGATGAGGATGTTTAGGATCCTAGTGAAAGTTATTGGCCCAGACATGTATTGTGACTGCTCAGTCACTTGGAATCCAGGTCTAGGATAGTCTTCATCACAGCCAATTTGTGCTGGTAGTCACTATTAAAGGATGACTCCGGCAATCACAACATTATGCCTTATATGTTAGAAAGATTATTATCAAGCACGAATCACATGGTTTTATTTGAAACAAACTCATATTGACCATCAAAACGAATAAAAACAGCTGGCTCTCAACATGCGATATTCAAAATTCCGGCACCAAAATTGTGCTCAATTGTTGTCAGCCTTCATTGTATTACTGGGACGTTATTGCACCGGACAATGTTGGCAATATGAGTTTGTTTCAAATAAAACCATGTCATTTGTGCTTGATAATTAATTATTATTAATTCTTTTAGTTATTGTGAGCTTACCTGATAAGCAAATTTAAAGGTAAAGGAGTTGAACCTGCATATTTTACAGGACAGAGTGCCCATCTCTCTATCGTTAGCAATTACACCAGACTCATGTGGGGGGGATCACCACACCTCCTCCACAGCGAGTCTGTTACCTTCCCAGCATTTAAGAATGCCGGTACCCATTTGTAATAATACTGCCAACTATGGAATTATGACAATTGCATGTGGTGATGCAAGTTGCAGTCTTACTTCCAGGTCCATGATCTCTCTCACCATGCGTAGACCTAAGAGAGGTGGATTCCGGGTCAAACTCACAGAGGAAATAAGATTGCAAATCACAAGTGAGGTTGATTGTCGCACGCTTTTCGCGAATATTAAACTAAAGTACAATTTTACAAAAATACGGGTTTGGGGTGCAAAATACAGCGTTTTGGTTGTCTGAGTTGGCATGTCTGCTATAGTCATGAAGATTTTCATGGGAAGCAGGGGCATTTGCAAGTTCAGCAGGAATTTATCCCGGGTTCCTGCGTACAAATTGGTATAATTTTATAAGTGTTAAAACTAGGAAAAAACCCATCATTGAAAACCAGCATTGTATTGACAGTATTGTAATCAGCATGTATATATTGTATGATATAGTTTGAAGGTTTTCCATGTTATTGTTATGTTTTTCTTTGTTGCTAAATTGTGTTCAGGAATCATACATGTTTGTATCTGTTAATTAAAAGAGTAAGGACTTCATATGGTAATGAAAATACCCAATCAGTTAGCAAACTCACAAAAGCCTCACATTTGTTTAGAAAAATTTCTTTTATATTGTTGAAGACATGTATGGAGATGAATTTCTTTTCTCACATTCAAGTTGATTGAATGTTCACATAGAGAGAGAGAATGCTCATTTGACTAGCTCTATCATATGGCCAGGTATTGAAAAAATGTGTGATTTTGTGAGGAGATAAAGTAAAACAAAACTTCCCATGATGAGAGCAACATTTCCCATAAATCTTGATTATAAAGGTTTCTTTTTCAACAGACTTTCCCTCCAAATGGAATTTCCTTGGAAAAGCTGGAGCTTATGATTTTAGCGCCTCGAAGTTTGGATGCTTGTTTCCTTTTCTTTCTTTCTTTCTTTACTTTTCCCCAAAAATATTTTGGAAAATATATGACAAGATTCATGATTTGACCAAAGTTGCAACTTGAAAATGTACACAACACTTGGAACCATGTATACTGGCCTTTGGCACCCCAGCAGGGACTGTCTTTTGGAATTTGCAGGAGAGCATTAAATAGCTCTTCTGGCGCCTTCAAGGAGAGCTGTTTAGAGCATTTACAATAGAATGTAAGGGGAGAATGGTCAACTACATGTAAGAAGAGCTAAAAATCACTCTCCTATATCAGATTTAAGGAGAGCAGTAGAGAGCGATTGCTCTTGCTCTCCTCAAAAGGCAGTGCCTGCCCCAGGCATATTTTTTGTATTTGTGTGACAGAATAAAAAGTGTTTTTTAAATAATGGAAACTTAACTTGTGCCACAACAAAAATCGGGACAAAAATGTCGTTAAACACAGAATTAATTAAATTTTAACATCCTTAAATATGCCTAAATCCATTTTCAATAACTAACTGTACAATGAACAGAGGATGGTTACCACTCAAGAAGTCCCTCAAACTGTAAATTTAGGATGACTTATGTGCATGAATAGGGGGTCAGGTCTTAAATGCTCACAAACAGACTTTCGTTTTTTCCACGACAGTAAACCTAAACCTACCACACCATACGTGACCATACACTGGGGGCTTCCCCCTGGAACCATAGACTGTAGACGGGCCAAGCACAACGGTCAAACTCAAACCAAGGGGAGTTAGTTTTATAAGTCTGAACATGGATATGATTTACTTTTAAATATATTTTAATTAAATGATGTAAGCTCCACTTACTCTGCATCATGAGAGATACCACTTCTCAGTGGCATTTATGTAACAATGGGCTATTCCAGAAAATAGATGCACACCCCCTATAGAGGAGTTTGGATATCCGGACTTTTTGCCCAGTCCTTATTTTTGGAAATCCAGACTTTTAAAGTGTCCAAAGGCGAAAAAAATCCAGCAGAAAAACAGTTCAAAATCAGAAATTCTCAATTTGAGAGCTCATTATGGACATTTCCATGATTTTTCCTTCATTTAATTGGATTTCCAGGCTTTTTATAGGGCCATTGGCAACTGGAATTCCAGTCGTTTTCAGAAAGCAGACTTGGAAATCCAGACATTTCTTTGATTGAAAAGTTACTCCTCTATAGGGGGTGTGCACTTATTTTCTGGAATAGCCCAATAATAAGACTGGTCTATTTTTATGTCCATTCTCAATTCAACCACTTATATAAATAAAAGTTGTTTGATATATAGCGAAGTAACTAGATAATGGTGTGTGCCCGCTACATTTTGATTGCCTGCGCATCTTCCGTTATCAATTATCTAAATATATTTCATTTAATTAGGGATGAGTTTGTGTGCAATTATCACATCTCTTGACCAATAAAATATCTGATGGTTTCTCTGATAATATGGTGTCTATAGACCACTTGACATCACTGTTTATCAACAAAGGCGAGGGACTCGTCTATCGATATGCTCGAATGAGCCGCTACACTGTTCAATGGCTTTCCTGTACTATATAAAATGTGGCGGGCGATTTAAAATGCGTGCCCTTAGCAGACTACGATGCGTCACGCACACTGCAGGGCAACGAACAATGGAAATTGCCATAATGCGCGCGCATACTGCCGGGCAATGACGTCACATGCCAAGTGGTCTATAGGATAGGCTAAGAGTTATGTAAAACATTTTGGAACTTGTGTTATCAATTCTAAAATGCATTTCATTTGTTTGGGATGTTACTGTTTCTGACTGCTGAAATTATGTAGGCCTAACTCTTGTTTTCACTATTAGAGAAGTGGCGTAACAAACTAACTCCAGTGAAAACATAAAAGGTCAATTTTCTATTTATAATTTGGTTTCATGGTCTGGTTGTACAGAATTTACATTGTTGAACCTTCTTTAACTTTATGATCTGATGATGGTTATATACATAGTTGGTGGAGCATTGAAATGGTAAACATACAAGGAGCAAAGTTCATGATTAGGAGCATCTCCAGTGGCAAAGTTCAATAAACTCCATTCAAGCATATATAGCTCAGAAGTTGATCTCAAGTTGAGGAGTATGAGTTTTTGTACCCAATACACTCAAAGGTGATTCTCTGCATGTGGAAGCTGATTGGGGTGAAAGAACTGTGTACTGACAGATGAGGATGTTTAGGATCCTAGTGAAAGTTATTGGCCCAGACATGTATTGTGACTGCTCAGTCACTTGGAATCCAGGTCTAGGATAGTCTTCATCACAGCCAATTTGTGCTGGTAGTCACTATTAAAGGATGACTCCGGCAATCACAACATTTAGCCTTATATGTTAGAAAGATTATTATCAAGCACGAATCACATGGTTTTATTTGAAACAAACTCATATTGACCATAAAAACGAATAAAAACAGCTGGCTCTCAACATGCGATATTCAAAATTCCGGCGCCAAAATTGTGCTCAATTGTTGTCAGCCTTCATTGTATTTACTGGGACGTTATTGCACCGGACAATTTTGGCAATATGAGTTTGTTTCAAATAAAACCATGTGATTTGTGCTTGATAATTAATTATTATTAATTCTTTTAGTTATTGTGAGCTTACCTGATAAGCCATCTATTAAAAGGAGTTGAACCTGCATTTTGTACAGGGCAGAGTGCCCATCTCTCTATCATTAGCAATTACACCAGACTCAAAATGTGGGGGAAGGGGGGATCACCACACCTCCTCCACAGCGAGTCTGTTACCTTCCCAGCATTTAAGAATGCCGGTACCCATTTGTAATAATACTGCCAACTATGGAATTATGACAATTGCATGTGGTGATGTAAGTTGCAGTCTTACTTCCAGGTCCATGATCTCTCTCACCATGCGTAGGTAAGAGAGGTGGAGTCCGGGTCAAACTCACAGAGGAAATAAGATTGCAAATCACAAGTGAGGTTGATTGTCACACGTTTTTTCACGAATATTGAACTAAAGTACAAATTTACACTGACATTCTCTTTGTTACAAGTTACTGTGAGAAGAGACAGTCTAAAATACTCATTGTATCAATATCACTTTCAGAATACCAATTTCTACATTCTGGGTGATGATTATGTTGACATGCAAATGACAAAAATCAATGCAGGTGCCCTTTAAATTTGTCACCAGAACAATGACGACCCCAAAGAGGGAGTGCATTGTAATGGGGAAATTTAAAGGGCAAGTGCATTGATGTGTGTCATTTGCATGTCAACAAAATCATATCAATCATTATTTAACTTTAAAAACCAGATCTTATTTAAAAAAAATCAAATCAAGCTCACCTGTAATTTACTTGACAATGCCATTGCTGCATACATGTACCGTATATGCGCGCTTGTCGCTTAGTAATATACAAACACGTATTTGTGTACTTGCATTCAAAACAAATCATGAATATTAATGATACAGAGTATGAATGAATAAGATTGGCAAATCCAGGCCCGTATGCGCGGGGGGTGCGATCGCACCTCCCCAAATTTGCAAAAGTATACAAAAAGTCCCAAAATTTAAGAATTTGCGAGCGTAGCGATCAAAAAAATCAGGTTTTTACGGTTTTTGGTCAAAAAGGTCCAAATTTTGGGGAAAAGTCCACTTTTTACAAAATCGCCCCCCCTTTGGAAAAAAGTCCACTTTTTCAAAATCAGCACCCCTCCCAAAAAAAATCCTGCGTACGGGCCTGGGCAAATCGATGAGGGAAAACATTAAAAGTTTTGATGGACCGAAACACCGCAACAGCTTGTTGCCCTACTTCAACATGATATCGCAAAATCATTGTGGATCCAGTTGAGCATGGCTTGCCTATTGATTGGAAATCACACATTTAAAACTAATACCATGGGTGACATGTCCTTTTTAGGTTGAATGCTTACACAACACAGTCTACATTCCAGCACTAGATGTGATGAAGCTTTATGAATCGGTTGTCACACAAAATCAATAGTCATATTTCCGTACCATCTATTTGCCTAGTATAAAATGTGAGAGAATCCCCAGCAAATTGTGAGTCCAATGATACATGTGTGAAATGCTTTCTGCTAAAATCTTAGAAAATGGTCTTTTGGCAATAGTTTTAATTATTATATTTATTGTGATTTACAAGCATTATCATTATTTTCATCATCATTATAATGAAAACCTTTAATTTAACTTAAAACTGTAAATATAAATTTAATTTGAATAAACTGAGTAAAAAAACCCTTTTTTATTTTGGCACATTTTCTTACAATCATAGTCGTATACATGTGTAAACTTCACAATCCTCCAGTGTCACTGTAAATATTTGCCTTATGTTGCACATGGGCTCCTTTTCTAAATTTCACGTACAAACAGAGCTCTCCTCTGACAATCCCAACAAGAATTAAGGATCCTTGCCCTTATTTGATTTTTATGGGAGGGCACTTTTAGTTTGTGCCTAAAATTTCATTTAAGTCAATGGAGCCCATGTGTGCATAATTAGGCAAATTTTAACCCTGTTTACAGTATACAGTTGAGTAACATGCTAGAGTACTCAATTTAACCTTCCCTCTAGTTACTGGATGCCTAAATCTACACCAAGATTGCAGTGTCAATGCTTTCTGTGATCAGTAGTTGCTGATTTCAGTGATCCGTGAACTTTGTCTTTTTTAAAGACAATTCTTGTTTGTGTCTGTCTTGATTGCATTTTAATTATGTGTCTTTATTACATTTTAATTATCTTTATCTTGCTTTTGTTATTTCCAGAATTCAGTACGAGAAGCCATCCTTTTGAACTCTGCTTCGTATGTGGATGAGCTTTGTCAGTATTTTATGAGTCCCCGATTATTCTCCGTCAGCATAGAAGGACATCGTCTCCTTTTGACCACTGAACTTTGACCTGAAAGGTGTCATATTGGAAGACAAGCACAGCTGGTGTACCCCATAAGAGAGGGTACTTGGTTGTCTGAAAGTAAGCGGTTGGAGCTGGAGGTGGAGTGTGCTGCAGAGATAACAGGAATACATAACAAATCACAATGTCATCTCCACAGCCACAAGGTAAGTGACAGAGAATTTACCATTTTTGAATTTCCCATAATGCATTGGGAAAACATTGAGATCATGAAATATTGGCATTGCTGTCACATGACACTGAGGCTGTACTTTCATTTCCTGGCACAAAGGAGTTACACTATTTTTTTGTTTTGGTAAGCAAGTGACGTGCATTGAGGCAGCTGTTTTGCGCACTCATCTCTATGCGCACTGATGTCATTGACTCGCCGTGATAGTAGTGGAATGATGAACTTCAGAGTACAACTTGAGGATGTCCTTGCACTTAACTAGCTGGAAAGTGCAAGGTTTTGTTTGTCTATATGCAACTTAGGCGGTGATTTATTGACTGTATGCCAGAGTTATAAGTGCAACTTTTTGCTTCACCTCAAGTTCGGTAGTAACGTAGGTGCATATTATGCTAGACCCAGTATCAAATTGTGCGCTTATTAAGTGAATCGTGCATTTATATAACAAGGGTGGTTTGGTCGCATGCTTGCAGCGCAAACGCACAAAAGCGTTGACGTCACTACTGTATGGAACTTGAGGGAACCAAAGCATATTGCTTATAAGTGTGCACCATCTATACCTACCTTAAAGAGGAAGCCCCACCAGAGCAGTTCTTCTGGGGTGAAACCAAACCTGCCTGGTTATCAAAAAAATCAGTGACAAGGTTATCTCTGAATTTGATAGGTGCTAATTGATGTTTTAATGTTATTGCATCAATTAGCACCTGTCAAATTTAGAGATAATCCATGTCACTGATTAATTTGATAACCAGGCAGGTATGGTTCACCACAGAAGAACTGCTCTGGTGGGGCTTCCTCAACAAAATATGAGCAGGGCTTATAAATTGTCCTAGTACTTGTCAAGTCAAATGAGTTATTTGCCATGTGTTATCAATTTTCAGTTTTTAGCATTATATACATTCTATCTTTGACCATTATAATCATGATGTTATATATGTATGGTTACTTAAACAAAGTTCATTTCCATTTATAAGGAAGTGTCATAAAGAATAATGGATCTGAGGAGGAAACCAAAAGATGGAGGAAGCCTATAGGTTTGTTACAAGGAACCATCTTCCTGCCCATCTAAAACAAAACCGGAAGGGATGGTGAATTACATTAAAACTCGGTAGCATAAATTGAGAGGGTATAGGGCAAGGATAGGGTTTATAACTATGTGGACTCCTTTGCCTTTGGGTAAATTTCTGGGGAAACACGCAGTATGTCGTATAGCTCCGAGAGTAACAAATGTTACCCGCCATCGCACGGCATTATACGCCATGATTTGGAAAATGGTGTTCGGTGGAAACACGCAGTATGTCGTACTGCTCCCAGAGTAACAAATTTATGTTAGGCCCAATCGCACGGCATGATACGCTATGATTTGGAAAATGGTGCTCTGTGGAAACAGGCAGTATGTCGTACTGCTCCCAGAGTAACAAATGTTACCCGCCAAGGCACGGCATGAGACGCTATGATTTGGAAAATGGTGCTCTGTGGAAACACCACAGTATGTCGTACTGCTCCCAGAGTAACAAATGTTACCCGCCATCGCATGGCATGATACGCTATGATTTGGAAAATGGTGCTCTGTGGAAACAGGCAGTACATGTCGTACTGCTCCCAGAGTAACAAATGTTTCGCGCCATGGCCCAGCATGATACTCTATGATTTGGAAAATGGTGCTCTGTGGAAATATGCAGTATGTCGTACTGCTCCCAGAGTAACAAATGTTATCTGCCATCGCACGGTATGATACGCTATGATTTAGAAAATGGTGCTCTGTGGAAACACGCAGTATGTCGTACTGCTCCCAGAGTAACAAATGTTACCCGCCATCGCATGGCATCAAATCAAATGTGTATTCTAACTTTTCTGAGAATTTGAACCTGTTCTATGTCATTGGAAAAGGAATTCAAGTCATTGATGGTTATGATAGCCATACCTAGGCCTGCTACATAATCTCCATCAAGATATCACAGCAGAGATTGAATCCCAGTTAAGTAGACTACATGATTGTATAAGCTTAGGTTTGCCACCATTCAGGACATACTGTACAGGACATTCGCTGTTGTTTGGCACCTTATAATATAATAAAATACATAAGAAACATATTCGCGGTTATTTTCGCGGGAACATATTAATCCGCGAAATTTGCGAAAATAAAACCACAGCGAAAATTTCAGCGTACACAGTAAGCAATATTTATCAGATATCTGTAGAATATAGATAGAGGGGGTTGTTAATAGCTTACCAGTACACATGTAGTGTAAAAGAAAGTTAACCCTTACATTGAATTATGTAAATTATGTGTGTCTGACTGCAGACCTTGCTGGAAAAATAAAAATAATTAAGGCCAAAAAGAGAAGATTTGTCTCATGTCTCCCGGTGGTGAAAACGTTCAAAAACAAAATTTTATTTCACAATTTGTATTTCATTTTCAAAAAATTGTCATTGGAAAAACAAAATGGACCAAAACCAGTGAGTTTTCAAGGGGTAACCCCCCTGAACACCTGATTTATTGATAAAAAATAGAAAACCGAGTACCACATTAAGATTTTGACATGACAATTTTTTTTGGCCTAAAGAATTAAGCAAATGTGATAAATTATAGGTGATACTGTCTGGTTAAGTCCTGGTCTCCTGAACAAAGCTGAAGATGTTCTCATCTGATCATTGTCAACTTTTAAAATAGGCTGTTGTTCTGTCTTGTCCAGCTTAATCAAATTTAGTACCAAGTGGGGATTAGCGTCAATCCGGCTTGATTGGGGGGAGGGGGAACCCTGCCAAAATGTTGAATGTGGCTGAAAAGAACAAAAAATGGGTAATTTTGCCGAAAGGTGGAGGGGACATCTCCCCCGGGATTGACGCCCATGCCCATGGGGCAATATTTTGCACGAAATATTTCCTGGTAGTGTTGCACTTGTTTGGTTGTCGTATCAATGGAGTAGAATAAAAAACAACAGAGTTTGACAAAACTCAGCCTTTATTGTGGGCATGAAAACATGCTGTAGAAAGATGCCGGTCTGATTTGACATTTAGAAAATCAGAAAAAGGGAGGGGTTTAAACTTTGTATAAAGGGTAGATTGATAAAAAGTGTGGGAGTGAAATAAAAAAGTGCGGGGTTGTTTCAATCCAGAATTGATTGTTTTAGAAAGGTTAAATCAGGATACCAAGAAAAATCGCCAAACTTACTTTCAAACATGTATATCGCAAGAAAAAAACGCAGTGACGCAGTACATCAATTTTTTCATCTATATTATAAGCATGCCCTTTCAGTCTGTATTTCTTGTTTGACCAAAGTCAAAGCACAGTGATCATATTGGGCAGAAAGGGTGCTGGTTCGACACTCAGAAAATCTGATTAAGGGTGGGGGTTTAAAATTTGTATGAAGGGTGAGACTGAAAAAAGGGTGGGAGTAAAATAAAAATGGGATGGTTATTGGTTATTACAACAGAGAATTAATTATTTTAAAGAATAATATTATTGCTAAGGTAGGCACCGGAGTTTCGCGCGATTTAAAACGGCAAAATGCACTGGCCACTTTTTCAAAAATGCGCGAAAAATCGCCAAAAAATAGGTCAAAATCGCTAAAATCGTGATCCCTGTTATATAATCAATCAATTCTGACGACTTCCGGTTCATTTCCAGTTTCTGGAAAAAATAAAAAATAAAGATGGCGACCATCACTAAATCGATCGAAATGTCGAAAAGCAAGGGCAAATTTCCCCACATTATGCTTGGTTTAATGATTGTTATTTGTATTTTGATGTACATAAGTGAAGTTAGAACCAATATTGCGTGAATTTTTTTGTAAATGCTGCTGATTTGGGGCATAAAATCGTAAGTTTTAACTTTAAGCTTATCGATGGGTCAAAATCGTGAACATTCTCGATGGAACCCAAAATGCGCTTTGGACACCCAAATGCGCGAAAATGTGCGCTTTTGCGCGAACCGCGCAAATGTCCGGTGCCTATTGCTAAGGTGTCAGTCAAATACAGGAAGGATTGCACCCAGGACCAGCCATTTGGCATGTTTGGACCATGATGTCAATGTTTCTTTCTTACTCAATGAACATGTTATAATGCCAATGATAATAATAATTCGCCTATGTTCCTAGACAACAATGACCTTGCGTTTCCTATGGTATGTAATCTTGTTACATGTACAGGCAACATTGAATTACAAATATGAAGTATTTAAACATTGCAATTGGCATGTAATCAAGCTGAACTAAATTACTTGTTGCATGTGTAATATCTTGCTAAGGCCATGTAAAATTAAAAGTTTTGGTTCTTGTCCCCTAGTGCCTCAATTTCTGGGATTTTTTTTTAAATTTGTCAAAAATTTAAGACTTTGGAATGCATTAGGAAAACTTTATACAGAACAGGTCTTTGTGGTACTCTAAGCGGCAATGGGGCGTATCCCTAAGAATCTCACATTTAAAAAAAAGGCCTCCTTTTCCTTGAGTTTTTTTGAAAAAAACAAACCCTAAGTCAACTACTAATATCCAGGGTTCACAGTTAAATCTCAATATAGCCAGGTCCACTTTTTTTATGCTGGACCCATTCAGATCCCATTTAGTTGAAATTTGTGGGTCCCTAACTTATTTTTGTGGGTCCAAATTACACTTATGCATCCGATGTATGAAAAGCAGAAACATCCGGAAATGCCAATATACTGGCGCACACGATAAATAGTGAAGTATTCTGAATTCGGCACGTAAAACCTATCCAAGTCGAGCCAAATTACTGGGTAAAAGATGACTTACGGTACCGCGATCGGCCACCTTTCTCGTAATTAAACCATTACTACCTAATAACAACTACTTTTTAAAATCATTGGTTATTGTGTTATATTTCACCAGGAAATGTACCACCGACTTGGCTCAGTCGGCTCACAGCATATGTTTTAACAACTTGATTTTCATAAATTACATACAATTACTAAAATCGCTGATACATGATACACAGTGTGGGCTCACCCATCGCTATTTCATGCACAGATGTTTGATTAGCGATACGAGGGGAACTGTAGAAGAGGTTGGCATGTGCAATTTTTCTTTGGATCATGCAAATATTATGTTACAATAATGTCGACAATGCTATTTACAATTTTTTGGATGGGATTTTTTCTGGGTCCAAGGACAGCCTGATGGACCCATTCAGGTTGGAAATGTAATCTTACTTTTTCTGGGTCCAGTGAGTACAAAAAGCATTCTGGACGTGAAAACGCGAATCCTGCTAACATCCCTCCCTCATCAATTCATGAAAATCCTCCGGACAGAACCAAAACATTAATTTTATGCGGCCTAATTGAATGCGCTACAAATTTACAATAGGCCAATAACTCCATTAAAACTGAACTTGGGGTTCCTATGATACAAATGTATATATAATCATGTTACACACAACATTGAACTACAACAGTTCAACGTTTCTTTCTACCACAATATATATGTAAATATGATTCATAAAATCAACTTTAATAGTACCGGTAACAAAGACCGCATCAGGCTGGATTGCTTGTCACACAGGTGTTAAAATCGTCGTTGGGCAGGAAAAACCTCTTATGTGTCATTGGCCCCTGAACATGTTTAAAGCAAAACCTCTTATGTAACCTGTGGGCAGGTTTGTTAAAAACATGTTCAGGGGCCACAAGCACATAGGTGGTTTTTCCTGCTCAATGACGAAATGTTGATTTTACATAACATTATGTGGCAGCGACAGGCATTCAAAGATTAAAGGGAAAGGGCATAACTAAAACCCTGAAAGAATGATATTTTTACATGCACTAGGAACATAATACAAATTATTTTTTTAATGAAAAAAAACCTAACCAGAAAAAGAAACAATGAAAAAAATGAGAGTTGAAATTTGATAAATTTCTTCACATTGCGCTGGGATATTGCAGCCATGCACGCTTGTGATTGGCTGCTGGAAAATCAAGGTCAGCAGAATGACCATATAATGCAGATTCCATATCGTGCCCGCGATATATCATTGCAGTATTTTTACAAGCATTGCATCGAGCGATGTGGAGTCAGAATCAACCTTTTTTTTCAACATAGTGGACATATTTATTGACTTAAAATATATTGCTCAAAACTATATTTTTTGGCCAAGGTGGAACTTACCTGTAGTGTACATGAAGTGTACTTTAAGCATGCAGTATCAGCCTCATGCATGCAATCTTCTGGACTGCGTAATACCCCTATGGACAGGACTGCATTATACGCCTGTGCCTGTGTTTATCGTGGAGTTACAAATGTGCCGAGTGTTCCATTTTAAGCATTTTTATTTAGCAAACAAATAACCCTGACACTCAGCCAAAATGAAACCCTAGTTGGATAGGTTTAAAGGTAACACAGCCTATTTGCAAAGGAAGTTCTTGGCAGCGTCTAATTGAATAATTACTGATTCCATCCAGTACGTCACTAAGAAACTAATGACATCACAAGTTCACAACATGGAAATCCTGGTTGCTAGAACATAATCCTAACAACTGCACCAAGTTGTCATACAGCAGGGACTCAATTTCGTCATACATCAATTGATTCTCATAAACTTACATGGCGAGAATCATCCAGTCGTATCTACTTCCCAGCTGAATGCAGGGTAACAATTCACATCCCACATATTTAGTGGGGAAGGAGGAAGTCAGAAAATAGTTTTATGACCTTC
Source organism: Amphiura filiformis (assembly GCF_039555335.1). Taxonomy (NCBI): domain Eukaryota; kingdom Metazoa; phylum Echinodermata; class Ophiuroidea; order Amphilepidida; family Amphiuridae; genus Amphiura; species Amphiura filiformis. The sequence goes on from NC_092631.1 coordinate 35,278,465, forward strand.
AAGGTCAGATTTTGAATGCTCGCACTCGCAGTAGGCTAACCTCCAATGTCATCCGCAAAATTGTCACCCGAAATGTTTCTGCTGCAAGCGTTAGCACATATTCAAGCACCTCAAAAGGTGGTTGATGGATTCACTTCACCTGATCTGTTTCTGCTGAGGCCATTACCGCATATTCCTTACATCACCCCAAATTCACTCGCATTCGCTGGAATTCACCTGCAACTGTTTGCTCGGTAGAAACATCCCGTTTCATGATGTTGTGTAGCTTGGTCTATATTTTAAGAGTTTCGATGTTTAAGATTAAAGTTTACTTGCAAAATTGCTGAAACCATTTCTATCTCCCATATTTTAACATTATAGTTTTATTCATGTTTCTGAAAAAAGAGGAAAGAAGTAGAGGGGGGGGGGGGTAGAGAATGAAATGTGTATATGAATGCATTGAGGTATTCCAGTTGAAATCCATGCTCCCCCTATGGAAGACATGACCTTAATATTCTGCATGATAGGGGAGTGTGAATTTCAAATTGGGTTACCTGAATAGGTGACTCCATTTCAAATCTGTCCCCGACTCCATTTCAAATCTGCCCCCCCCCTGTTTTGGAGATTTAGATCATATCTTCCATAAGGGGTGTATGGATTACAACTGGAAGAGCCTATTGAGTGAATGATGTGTTTTCCAGGAACACATCAAAATAACAAGGGTCTTATGATCCAGACAGACAGTTGAGATAGAGTTGTTCCTTGTGTTTCTTGATTTGATTTGCCCCTAGTGACTCAGAGGAAGTGACACAAATCAGTCACATTAATATCTTTTATTTTAGATTTATTTTTGATGTTGTGTGTGCTAAACTGGGTTGAGCCATGTCTGGTCTATTTTTTTTATAATGTGCTGACTATAGGCACGTCCGCATGCGGTTGTTGTGCAAACACTTGAGAAAATCCGCAGTGTTGAACTGACTTGAGGACTTTTGTGCTTTTTGCCCTAAAATTGATCCCCCAATATATTCCCAAGAAATTATAGATAGATTTTGCTAAAAAAAGGATATGAAACCAAGTCCAATGTTATTTGTTTGTTCAGCATCATACGTTTTATGAGTAGCAAATTGATGTACCGTATTCGTTCCAATAAGCACCCAATTAGCGCCCACCCAGGGTATTTTCAATTTGCGTACTTAGGGTACCATTAATGTTGAAGTGACTGATATAGACGTTGATCAGTTGATACAGTGAAATAGTTTGAGGATTTGAAGTCATGTGTAAACTTGCAATACATTTACTACATCAGAAAAGCTACTACATGTAGAATGTCTCGAGACCCTATTATAACGTAGGTTATTAACAAACAATTAATAAACGGCCCTTACGAAAAAATTAGGTAAACCAGGTAAACAATAAGCGCCCACCCAAAATGACTTTGTAAAGCACCCTGGGCGCTTATTGGAATGAATCACCATCATCATCAGTCGGCTGCGGAGCAGGCGACTACAAGCTTTCTCCAACTATTGCGCTCTTGGGCAAGCGAAACAAAAGTATATCAGAATAATATGATGGATAATAAAAAAATGTGCTACATTTGGCAAGAGAAGGAATCTCATCATAGTATGGGTAAAATATTTGGATTTAATAATAGTATCCTGTGTTGGTAACAGATAGAGAGAATGTTGTGTTCGACTGTGTATTTCATTTGTTTATTCACATTTTGTATGATTTTGTTCAGATGAGAAGGGAAAATATTTATGGTTTTCTATTTTTGACCACCACAAGTGAAGTGTGCACAGGATGTCCATAACACCACTCAAGCAAGCCGAGGTACAGATATGTGTAATTAGTTAAATCCCTCCGAAAAAATAAGTCTATATTTAGCAGGTTGTTTGCACATCTATTTGCGGACTGTTGGAATTATAACAGGGGCCTAGTGCATTCATCAAACTCTCTGCAAGCGTAGGTACCTGGATGTATGGTTCACAATGACGAAAGTGGATCCATTGTTTTTGCTCTACGAGTGAGTGCTATGAGTGTGAACAGTGGGGATCAGCGAACAAGCAAGCTGTGCACAATAAGAAAAGCAAAGGTCACATTGTGTGTAAATGGCATCGGAGGCTGATGGCTAAATACTGCACCAGCCTGCGCTATATTTAGCATAAACCGATTGAGTTTCCAGTAGCGGAGCGGCAATCCAAAAATAGCACGTCGATTTGCTGTGGGAGAAGTGTGGTGGTGATAATTGGTGGCTATTTATAGCAGGCCGCTGCTGCTGCTTCTTCATATTGTACCAGGCAACTTGCCTGCGCTGCGCTGCCTGCCTGCGCAGGCTTGCCTGGGTTATATGTCTCTGTAGTCTTGATTGCTTGTAGTAGATGCAATAAACCCTGCATATATTGTACAATGAGGACTGATAGGGAGTTTACTAAATTCTTCTTCAGATTTCCCCCTTCATCTTCTTTGCATCCCTCAACCGTGTTCTGCAACATATGGGATGACATTTAATTAGATTGCTTGCGATTGTTCCATGTTATTTTTATCCTTAGTAACTTGGTTAGAATTACCTGACGGTATTGTTACAAGACGAGCAGAGTCATTTAGTCGTCTTTATTTTGATTAAAAAAATAGAAGCCATTAAGTTGATTTCTTTTGATTTACTGTATGTATTTATTTTTAGCATAATAAAATTGACTTGTAGTTTAATAATAAGTTTTGTGTTGCGGTTTAAATGCATTGAATTTTGTATGGTACTGGTCAATTTTATGGCCAATGGTTAAGGTTGTTCAATCAAAAAGGGTTTGCTTCTGACATGTTCTTAGGAAATATCCTTAGGGTAATGATTATAATGGAGTCTTTTTTTTATCAATTTCTTGTCATTATGCTGTTATTTTGTCCGCAAATTATGCGTTGATGAAAATAGTCAAGAATGGTAATCCTCTGCTTTATCCAGAGTGAAATATACTTCCAAAGATTTCCTTTATTACAGTTTTAGCAGGGGCCAACTGTAACAGGGGTCATCATCATCATCATAAACGCTTCTTGTCAGCAGTTTGACATAGCGCCATCAATAAAGTTTCTCCAAGTAGGTCTCTCTCTCTCAAAAGTTCAGTCGTTTTCTTTATGGTTAAGTCGTCTTTGATTTCTTTCAGCTCTTTTTGAATTGCTGATATCCACATAGTTTTTTTTTTCCCTCTTGGTCGTTTTACGTGTCGTTTGTATTCTTGAAGAGCTTGCTTTGCTGGGGTATTATCAGGTACGGTACCAAAGGAGCCGCCTCTTCTTGATTTTGTTATTCCTCTTTGTTTCCTTGGTTTTATAACAGGGGTATATCCAAGTGGGTCCACAGTAACAGTCTATGGTCCAACTGGAACTAACCAATAGGTCCAGGAGACATTTCTACACACATCAGAGTAAAATGTTAGCGATGCATGTTGTCAAAAGCTCATCCCATTACCACAAACAACTTTCCCCACCTCACAGTGTATAAATGCATGAAAATTAAAAAAAAACATTGCCGCCTTTTTAATTCTATCTATGCAATAACATACATTTATTAGCCTGTGTTTATTCATAAATGGTATGAGTTTCATACCCAAAATAAACAGGCAGTAATTTATTTGTCATATACATTGTTGTTACAGTGTTGCTATGTTATTTTATGTTGTAGCACTTTTTGTGTATGAATTAATTTCCCGAGTGCAGTGCAGCGAGTTGCATAATATTACCCAGTATGGCTGTCTGTTTTCATATGATGTGATTGTTTATAAAAAGGCTTGGAAACAGTGATTATTGCGGCAGTGTATTGGCGTGTCAAATGAGATGATGAAGCATCCAGGGCTGCAAAAAATCAATGATGTCACATACGGTTTAACACAATATATTTACAGTATTATATTTTTGTGATTTGAGCTATTTTGAACAGTTAGCGATTTCTGTTATTTGTGGTTTCGTAGAGCAGTGTCCAATACTATTCAAAAACCTGGTGCATGTACGCCAGAGGCGGACTGTACTTCTACGGAAGAGAGAGAGAGCTATGAAGCAGGCCCGTCACGCAGGATTTCATTTGGGGGTGCTGATTTTGAAAAAGTGGACTTTTTTTTCCAAGGGGGGGGCAATTTTGTGAAAAGTGTCCAAAAAGCGTTAAAAACTAAAATTTTTGGACTTTTTGTATACTTTTCCAAAATTTTTCAAATCATAATTATAAGGAGAGAGGAATGAATGATACATATGATTTGTGTTCATTTATTATCTTAATTTACTTGGGTCAAATAAATACAAGGCATTGGCCTCTCTTGTTGCTCAGGGAGCAAACATTAAAAAGACATGAAAAATATAAAATACAGATCTTAGTCAATGAATATGCAATAATAATTTGAAACTGACTTTTTAACTTTGAGTTGTTTTTGGACCACCCTGTACAGTGCAAGTGATCAAAATCAGACTTTAAGGTTATCTGAGTTATTGTTGGTCGAAGCAGCCAAAAATCGATTTTCATTATCTGAATCAATATATTATTGAAAAATAACACTTAAGTGTTTTGCAAAAGTTCATTCTACAAATCATATACTTTGAAAACTTTCTTAATTTATTGTTGTTAATGAGTTATGTACGTTTTACTAAAGTGTTGTTGTTTCAGCCCCCTTTACAACATAACTCAAGAACCACAGGACCTACAAAAGTATATCTGTGATATTTGAATTCTTCTACACGCTCGCTATGAATTGAGCAATGCAATTTTTGCCAAAGCTGACTACCATTTGCAAGATGCTGTGAACTACCAAATCGCAACACTTTAAAATAGTGTCAAACCTTAAAGCACCTTGAAGATATTAAAAAGTTTTTTTTGGACTTTCCCACTAAATATGTCGGTATTCAATTGTTACCCTGCATTTGCAGTGTAGCAAGAATGACCTGGTTGACGGTGAGAGGATTAAAAATGCCTGGTAAAAATGCAGGAGAAAAAATGTGCGGTAATGCAAGGTGCTCAGTATATAAAACCCTGCGTAAAAATCAAAGACCCTTTTTGCAGTGATTTTCATGAAATGTACCCTCACTTTTTTAATGCGAAATCAAGGTCAAAATTGGGTAAAAAGTAAGGCGTATAGTGATGCAATTGGCGGTCTCCAAATTTTAGCAGGTTTTGGTCGCAAAATATGGTAATTAAGTACCTAATTTGCATAATTTATGCATATCAAGCAAAATAACCTTGTGCACAGATTATCTGGAGATCTGTACGAGTTACAGTGATGAAACTTGGCGGAGAGTAGCACAGCCAGAGGTTCTTGACCTGATTTGCTTTTCAGCGCAAAATATGCGTAATCGCAAGGTCTTTGTGAGGTCATTTTTTAATGCGAAATCAAGGTCAAAATTGGGTAAAAACTACCAATTTTATCTGAATTTTGCGGACAGTGTGACCTGAATACCCCCTATTTTGATGATTTCATGGTACACTCTACTGGTAAAAAATTAATCCCTTTTCCACATTATTTCAAAAAGCATTTTCAAATCTGCATTTTGCAGAAACCCCCATTGAAATTGAACAACCAGTTCAAAAGATATGAGCAATTAAAGAGTTTCCAAAACAACAGGAAACAAAAGGAAATAATTCCTTTCTTTGGCTATATCTCAAAATCAATATTTCCTGAGTTGCGACTGATTTTGCTTGATCACATCAGATTTAGCAAAGGACAATATTGTTACCTGTAGAAATTGCATGAAAATGGAAGTAACAACATCTGCCAGCGAAATTTTGCCCCTTGATTTTGAAAGCATAAATCGAGGTCAAACAATGTGCACTAAATTTAGATTTGAATGCAGTGTTTCTCTGAAAGAGAAAGCCAAGTAGACTCGACAAAAAATGGCAATTGCGTACACAGCAAGGAGATGTTCTAAAATTAAACATTGTTACGTGGTTGACTCATTAACTGGACAAATCCAGCAAAATCTCACAGCACAAAGCAACTGCAAGCGCAAACATCCCATGTGATGCAATAGCGCAATTATCCGAGTACACATATACACATGAAAACGCTGGGCCAGGTCTTGTCCTCTGCACCTGACGGGTTCATGGTTCCAGACCGAAGCAAACAACTTTTCTCTTCTTCTCTGTCTTCCTTCTTTCCTTTCCCTTTGCCATAAAGTGTTAGGTTTAAGGTGGTATATGAGGATATTTCTGGAAATCAGAAAATGCTCTTTAGAAGCATGTTTTCAATTGATTGAGTAGGGCAAAGTACACTGATCAATATGCCTTTTGTTTGAAGCAAATTGGACATACGGTTTTCATAATACATTTACCTAATTTGTATTATGTAATTTTGCCAAAATTTGGCTAAAAATCCATGCGTAAATGTTCAGGGTACTTTTATTTTGCATACTTTTGCTTTGAAACTTTGTCAAAGTTTTTCTAATATGTTAGAGCCGTTCCATTTATAGAGAGTCATGACCTATTTGTTAACATAGTGCATGTTAGTATCTATTGGTTACTGGTTCAAGCCTAGGCTCATACACCTGAATTATGATATGCCATAGATGTGCACTACGTCAGCAAATAGGTGTGTATTACAGTCCATTTCAAAAGAGTAGGGTTTCGCTGTTCCAATCTCTCTTGGTTGCATCTGGGATAATTAATGACTTCCTATATAGAGGTATGTCATAGTAAATAAATACATGATGCGTGGTAAATTCTAATTAACAGAGCTATAATATAGGCCTATGTGCATGATCTTCTGAGACAAATTATTTTTTTAGCTTTAAAAAAAAGAAGTGAATATTATGTTCTTGATTTTCAACTTTTAGATGTTAGACAAAACATCAAAGATAATAGAGATTAAATCTTTGCCAAAGTCCATGTCATTGAAGAAACAAACATCTCACCAAACATCTCACACGTATCACATGTGCAATATCTGTTACCATGGTTACAACTGGACAGAATCCATAAAGTCAGATCTCTCCTCATTATCATGGTAATCAAAAAAAATTTGCATATTGAGTAGATGCGTTACGTAACGCTTTATTTTTTGTGCATTTCACATGCTACTACGATTATGTATGACCCATCACAGCAAAACCCAACAAGAATTGTGCTCATTTTCCCCAAATCATGTTTGGGGATTTTACTTGCATGATTTTATTTTGTTAAAACACCCACCTTCCCCAGCTAACAAATCTTTTACTAACAAAATGCATAATTTTTATCCGCATAATTTCTAGTTATTTCTTCTGAATATGTAATCCAGGGTGGCCCAGGGTTTGTTCAGAATGGGTTTTATTGATGTGTGGGTGGGTTGCAAATGGCACCTACGCACTCCTTATTAAATGGCTGGGTTCAGATGCTGTAAAATATGTCTGAATTATTGTTGAACATGTTAATTTTGGGGACATATCACAGAGAAGGTTTTGAGTAATTAAATTGCCATGAGATTTGATTATACGAAGAAAGATATATCATGAATCTAAGCCAGGGACAGATCGAGAAGGGGGCATGGGTACGGTGCCGCAACTTTTGGTATATCGTTTGGAAATTTTGGGTGCTCCCTTGTGTGTCTGATATGGCATGATTTGGGCAAGTGGTTTCTTGAAGCAGATGCAGCAAGAACTTATACGATGTAAGAAATAACAGATGAAGTTTTTGATATTTACTCCTGCAGAGTGCTCTCTCATTTTCTGGGCCTTTTATAGCATGGCAGTTTTAGAATTTGCCCTCTGTGTAGCCATTCGCGATATTGCACCATACGATGATTTCGGGATGTAATTTTCCAAATCGCAATGCAATATTTTTTTAAGCTTTCAACGATGTGCCTATGATGTATAGCATTTAATATGGCGACTTTAAATATTTCCCAGTAATGCATTGCACGACCCGAAAGTGACCCCGAAGTGACAAATTCAACATGGCGACTTGCATGATTACATATGGTGGGATTGCATGTTTCTAAGCAAAACTTAGCTTATTTGACTGTACAGTCCAACCTCTCTTATCCGGACCTCTTTTATATGGATCTCTCTGTTATCCGGATGTGAAATCTTCACAGGGAAATATGCTTTTGATGATTTACCACAGGTAATTCCATGCTCTGAATGCTTAGAATGACATCTATGTTGCAAAAAGCACTCTAAAGCCATCTTTTAGTGTTATTACACCATGTTTTAACAATCTTTTGTTGTCACCATTTCACATGTTTCAGTACTTGGGACAGCTTCACCATTTCACATGTTTCAGTACTTGGGACAGTCAATGCATAATTACATGTAATTCACTTATCCGGATTTTTCACTTATCCGGACAATGCTTGGTCCCATCATGGCCGGATAAGAGAGGTTGGACTGTATATCCAAGTAAATTTGTTAGAATCTGAAATAAAATGTGTGTAAAGCAGCCTACTTTCATGTCCTACCGTAAGTAATTTCATTGCGATAGTCTCAAAATTGGGCGCTTTTAGATGGTCAAGTTTTCCGTGCTCAAGTTGTTTTGAAACAACATGGTGATACAGCCGATATCGAGATTTGTTATTGGCCACGATACGCGATATGGAAAACACTGGCGATGCCCATGCTTTACCTCTGTGAAGAACAAGTGAACTTTTAAGTTTAAAATTTTTTGTATTTAAGGAAGCACACCTTTAGTAGTCATTACTTATATGTTGCGTGGATTCAGAGGCAGTTTCTACGGAACATTTTCATTTCTACTTAACGTTTTTTTTTCTTTGAAATTAGTTGGACAATTTTTATGAACTGTAGCAGTCGGTGTACTCTACATGTATGCATCAGTTGGATTGGCAAACTCATTGAGCAAATGCATTTGCTGTTTCTAACCCAAATTTCAAACCTTGAGAAGATACCAGTAACTAGTAATAACATTGTTATTTTTCTGTTTTTCGGTCATTACTTATATCTTGCGTGGATTCTAACCAAATTTCAAACCTTGAGATGATACCAGTAACTAGTAATAACATTGTTATTTTTCTATTTTTCGGTCATTACTTATATCTTGCGTGGATTCAGAGGCAGTTTCTACGGAACATTTTCATTTCTACTTAACGTTTTTTTTTCTTTGAAATTAGTTGGACAATTTTTATGAACTGTAGCAGTCGGTGTACTCTACATGTATGCATCAGTTGGATTGGCAAACTCATTGAGCAAATGCATTTGCTGTTTCTAACCCAAATTTCAAACCTTGAGAAGATACCAGTAACTAGTAATAACATTGTTATTTTTCTGTTTTTCGGTCATTACTTATATCTTGCGTGGATTCTAACCAAATTTCAAACCTTGAGATGATACCAGTAACTAGTAATAACATTGTTATTTTTCTATTTTTCGGTCATTACTTATATCTTGCGTGGATTCAGAGGCAGTTTCTACGGAACATTTTCATTTCTACTTAACGTTTTTTTTTCTTTGAAATTAGTTGGACAATTTTTATGAACTATAGCAGTCGGTGTACTCTATGCATCAGTTGGATTGGCAAACTCATTGAGCAAATGCATTTGCTGTTTCTAACCAAATTTCAAACCTTGAGAAGATACCAGTAACTAGTAATAACATTGTTATTTTTCTGTTTTCGTGTTCGTAATGAAACTAACTCGGAAGCAATTACATTACAAACACCCATTTCATTACATGTAGCGAACTAATACCCAATTTCTCACATGGGATGGGTTGTCAATGACATTTTTTAATAAATTGACATAATCAGTCAGGTACGAACTGAGCCAGATGCGTAGGTGATGTATAAGGCTAATACAATGAAGGAAACATATGTACTGCTGATGAGGGGGAGCCCCTTGTTAAAGCGGAATTCCAGGTACTTCGTTTGCTACGAGGCACATCTGTTTTGAAGACACAAGAAGGAAAAAAGAAAGTGAAAGAGCATTAAGTAAATGGTCTTGAGACATGAGTGTAAATATCAGGAATTTTCTCAAGTGCAAGTTACAAGAAAGAGAAGTGTGTAATCAGTAGACAGTTTGATATAGCAAGCATTTAATGCCAAAATGTACAATTTATCTTGTCAAACCTGCCAAATTCAACAGGTTTGCGCCCAAAAAGCTTAAAATAACAAAACATCTTGATTTCATTAAGATATTCTCAAACAAAGTTTATTCCCAAAATGTTAGTTGATCTTGACTTTGCTTCTGCAAGTTAATATGCATGATTATGTGTTTTACAATATTCCATAGGCCACTGTGTTGTGATTTCATTCTGGTGTACCATCAGAACGAAATTCAGATTTGATAATATTTTTGCTAAACGAATTAATCTGCAAGAAATTTTTGTACAAAAACATTATGTAGCCAGAGGTTTCCAGTGGTATAAAAATCTCAACTTTTTTGGAGAAAATAGGGGATGGAGCTGTGGATCACAAAATGCCTAACCCTAACCGAACCAACCATCAAAAAACCTCAATTCACAAAGCATCTGCATGCATGGGAATCCCCAGGTGGTGGGCACCGTGCATTCTCTAAATTCAGTAAATTTCCATCGTCAACCGTGTAATTGAATGGAATTATTTTGAAATTTTAAAACGCTTGAAATATCACAAACGAATTGGCCTATGTTAATAAATAATATAAATACAAGCTAAAGCCGTTGGGGTTCGATAATGAACCCCACAAAACTAACTGAGTATATGGAAAATGCCATACGGCCGAGCGGTTTTGCCTGCTCTCTCCGATCATCATGCCACTCGCCGCCTGGGAATCCCACAGGGTGCAACACTTGCATAATATGATCACGGAAAGCTTGGCGCCACCAGTGGCAAGGTATAGCCGTGCGTGCGTGTCTGGCACCTGAGGGGTCCCTGGTTCAAAACCCAATATGTTCTAATGTATTATAGTGAAACTGCCCTCCAATTTACATAATTAGCTTATTTGCATAAATGCTAATTAATTATGCAAATTAGGGTCACTAGCTAATTAATTATGCATAAATCATCTGGAAGTTATCAGGAACTCTTCAACAAAATTTGAAGCCAATATTCTCTTAAATAAAAATGTTATGAACATTTATGCATTGTTTTTGTCTCGCCTGAACCAACTGTGTTCAGGGAGAGACTTAGTAATCACTATGGCGTGTGGGAGTGTCGGGGTGCGTGCGTGTGTGTGTTCGGAAAAAGTTTGTGAACGCGTTATCTTGAGAACCGTAAGTGCTATGATGATGAAACTTTATGGGGGTAGCATGACCAGAGGGTCTCGACCTGATTAGATTTTGAGCGCAAAATATGGTAATTAAGGTTTGGGATCGTCCGGGGTTACCCAGGGGTCATCTGAGGTCAAATTACTAAAAACTGTTGTATGGGCACGAAACTTGGTAGGTACAGTCAACATTTTGAGTCAAATTTTTGGAAGGTCATTCCAGGGTCATCCAAGGTCACTCAGGGGCCATCTGAGGTCAAATTACTAAAAACTGTCGTATGGGCATTAAACTTGGTGAGTACAGTCAACATTTAGAGCCAAATTTTTAAGGTCATTTTGGGGTCATCCGAGGTCACCCAGGGGTCATCTGAGGTCAAATTACTAAAAACTGTCATATGGGCATGAAATTTGGTGGGTACAGTCAACATTTAGGGTCACATTTTTGGGGTCATCCAGGGGTCATCTGAGGTCAAATTACTAAAAACTGTCATATGGGCATGAAACGTGGTGGGTACCTTAGATTATTAATACACAGATTGGAATTTTCCATGCCTGTGCCCTCTAAGCGTACTCGAATTCAGCTGACGCCGGTACAGCGTTCAGACCTGGCGACATCGCGTGAAGCTTCTTTTGTGTACGCTCGCGCTATTTGCGCTATTTTTGAGTTTGCTCACGCGGTACCTGACTTAGCGTCGATCCCCATGGCCAACATGCCAAGTTTCCACGGTATGGTGGTTACAGTCAACATTTAGAGCCAAAATTTTTAAAGGTCATTTTGGGGTCATCTGGGGTCATCTGAGGTCAAGTTACTAAAAACTGTCATATGGGCACAAACCTTGGTGGGTACAGTCAACATATTTACAGTGAAATTTTTGGAAGGTCATTTCGGGGTCATCGAGGTCACCAGGGGTCATCTGAGGTCAACTTACTAAAAACTAGTATGGGCATGAAACTTGGTGGGTACACTTAACATTTAAAGTCAAATTTTTGAAAGGTCATTTTGGGGTCATCTAAGGTCACCCAGGGGTCATCTGAGGTCAAATTATTAAAAACTGTCGTATGGGCATGAAACTTGGTCAACAGTTAGAATCAAATTTTTGGAAGGTCATTTCGGGGTCATCCGAGGTCATCTAGAGGTCATCTGAGGTCAAATCACTAATAACTGTCGTATGGGTATGAAACTTGGTGGGTACATCAATATTTAGAGCCAAATGTTTGGAAGGTCATTTCAAGGTCATCCATGGTCACCCAGGGGTCATCTGAGGTCAAATTACTAAAAACTCTTGTATTGGGCATGAAACTTGGTGAATACAGTCAACATTTAGAGCCAAATTTTGTAAGGTCATTTCAGGGTCACCAGGGGTCATCTGAGGTGAAATTAGTAAAAACTGTCGGTACAGTAGGATGGGCATGAAAAGCAGGCAGTCGCGAAAGCAGGCGAGGCTCATGGTTTGAGAACCGCCTTGTTTAACAAAAATATTGGTAAAAATTTTGGCCTCCATGGACTAGATTATGTCACAAATAATAAATATGCAAATAACTTGACATAAAACTATACAGCACATCAGGCCAATTCAAATTCAAATTCAGATATAAAGGCAAACATATGGAGTAAAAAACCAATAAAATACATATCACAAAACTTCATAAATTGAGAACCAAACTTGAGGCCTATGGTGTTTTCAATATATGTGATGCGATCAAGCAAAATCAGTCGGAACTCGGAAATATTGATTTTGAGATATAGCCAAACAAAGGACATATTTCCTTTTCTTTTCTATTGTTTTGGAACCTCTTAAATTGCTCATATCTTTGGAACTGGATGTTCAATTTCAACGGGATTTTCTGCAAAATCCAGATTTGTAAATGCTTTTTACTATCCTATAAGAAACTGAAAATTTGATATTTCCGAGTTCCGACTGACTTTGCTTGATCGCATCACATATGATAGCCTATGTTTGTATAATAAAGATAATAATTATAGTAAGTCAATTTCCAAAAGGTCAAAAAAGTACATTGTCAAGAAGTAAAGGTCATACACCAGTATCACAACATTTAAAGTCAATTTGATGATCTAAAAAGGATACTATTGTTAGGTTTGGAAATTTCATAAAAATCAATTTTTTCTCTCCACTTTTGTATGACTATTTCTTGAGGGATACAGCAATAGCGCTTTCGTGAAAGTGTCATTTGAAAAGAAAGACACAAGAAGAAACAAATCTAAAAACAAAACAAAATAGCATATTAGAGCAAGACAAATGATAGAATAACAAACAAAGAAAATAAAAACAACAAATAAAAAACAATTTCTCCATGAAACAAAAGCAGAATCATCACCAGCATCATTATCACCAACGACAACAACAATAACAACAACAACAACAAACAGGCTAGGGTAGGAAATATTAACATGCAAACTGCTAGTTGCACTTGAAGATGTGTCAGGATAGCTAATTAATGTGCCGTCTATCTCTTGTCACCCTGTACTGGAGGACATGGCCAGCCAACGTTTTTAAATAACACTGAACTTTTAGTTTAATCTAGGCCAAGCCTGTGTGATCTTGATTCTAAATTTATCCTAAATACTTATTGCAAACAATTCAATGTATTTGTGGAATGGGCAAGAAGGCTTTCTTAATAGCTCTTTAATTTGGGTCCTATAATATTAGCATTTGCAAGACATAGATGAGTTTAAAATAGTAATTAATTTGCAAGCTGATGAAACATATTTTAATGATAGGAATGATTAGACTTATCCTGCCATTGTAATTACTTGATTGATTATTGCTGTGTTTTTCAGGACTGATATTTATAAATAGATTTCAAAAACATGTCATTGTGTAGTGGTTAAGGTGTTAATAGACTTCCACGCAGTCAGTGCGGAGATCTGTAGTGTGCAGTTAGATTAACTGTGGCTAATAATAGGTCTGCGAAGGAAACTATAGACAATATCCTGGTGATTATTGTGCTATGGGTTATTTTTAGTCAACTATGAAGGCTGAGTTAGGCAAGGAGCGAGCTCCTTTTGAGTTGGGTCACTGACTATATGCCAGCGTTGAGTGCTTGCCAGTGCCATTACATTGCATAGTTAGAATTACTCATACAAGCTGTTCTCACTTCAGCTTCAATCCGATGCTGCTTTCACTTAGAGTGCAACAAACGTGAATGGAATCACAATAACTCAGGATAGAGTGATAGTGTGCGGAGGATCACTGCTTTCCGTAGACAGACTTGGCAGGGTATGGATACACTTATCATCATATGAAGATCGTAAGTCTTCTGGAATTACCACTCGCTTTCCCTTTTTTAATTACGTGGACACTTGCCTTCTTTGATGAGCAGGTATTACTTTATCTGAACTTGCAGCAGAAATGCTAGTGGTTTGTTTCCATGTGAATAAAGAGCCAAGAAGGCAGCAATCTACATCTTGAGACAGGCAAGCAGGTCTTCTGTCCAACTGACTGGCTCGCAAGTTTTGATCAATCTACCTTTGATCGTGCTCATCAGGTTGAATTGGATTTACCAGAAATAGCATTGTAATTGACGTACGTGGGTGAGAGATATTCCTATAATTGCGACTTTTTATAGTCTTTCGTGAACTGGAAGTTAATACAACAACTTGTAAATGGGACGATTGTAGGTTTCTTGTTCATACGGACTGTTTATAATCAAATCGGGTTATTTTGTCATCATGTTTTCGTCATCCTCCAAGTCTCGTGCGAGTATTAACGTCATCTGACGTTGACTCAATTTCAATTTGGAATATATATCGAACAAGCTAGATAAAACGATTTTGTCATCATCTCTTTTACAAGTAATTTCAACATCGGTACTTTTGTGGATAGTGAACTAACAAGGGTCATGAGGGAGAGGTTGCAAGTAGTTTACGAGGCAGCGGGTAAGTAGTGAATGGGCTACATTATATTTGCGCATGTGTGAAACGGTGAAATCCAAACTACTGTAACACACATTGACATTGCAATGTGATTGGATCAAAGCAGTTGATGAAGAGTTTGTCATTGGTTCAAAGGAGCAATGTGATGTAATTGGTTTACAAGCAGCTGATAAGAGTTTGTAGAGCATCAAAACTGACCTTTATATAGGTAGCATTTAAAATGTGACAAGGATTTGAATGTCTGGCACCATCTTGATTTCTTTGCCAAAGTGACCATACCTGTCCTTTCAGGCACATAGAGGTTCACATCACTCACATGACATGGTAAATTATTAGTCCCATGTAGTATTGTTTGCATGTAGATTCTTAAGGGGTCTGCTACAGAGGATCGTTTCCCCCATACTCTGCAAGGAATGGAATGCCCAATAAACCAGGATAGGTTCATTGTTGTCTTGGTGCAGATGTGTCAGCTGTTGATAATCTATACAAGCCTGGACATAATAATGATAAATATTGTTTTTTCTTATATAGTGCATTGCACAAAATATCTCAAACTGTAAGTTACTATAATTAAAAGCTAACAAAATTGATATTATACAATGGTTAAACCCACATTACAAAAATACAGGTAGATTAAAAACTATTAAAACACTGCTATAAAGTATACATTGGAACCGAGTAAAATAGCAATCAGAGCAAAGAATTTGGATAAAAAAGAAAAACAAATATGTGTGCAAGACACAAAAAAAGAAAAAGATTTTGATGTCAAAACATTTCAAATGATCATTTGAAAGCTTCATAGGACCAGACCGATATTTAAATATCTGTTTATTCTTTGCCAATATAATAGTCTAGGTACACAATTGTGGTGACTTGTGTCTACTGTCCTTCTTTTGATCTAGGTTGAATGATCAAATACAAAACCCTGGTCAACCTAGGACAATCTGTGTATTACTTGGAAAAGGTTGCCAGTTAATGCAGTTTAGTTTAGAGTGTTGCCGGTAAATGTGCTCAGAAACAGACCAGTCCGGCGTGATGCGGTGTGGACACCAGGCTACCGTAGTCCATCTTAAAGAGATAGAACATGTGGTGTGGTACCTTGTATTTCTGCCAGTAGAAACACAATGGTTAACAGTTGCTAGGTGTTGCACATCTTTCATATACATTTTGTGTATCCCATTGGACTTTAAAGGCAGCTTCGGAGTCAAAAAATTACACACCGCAACATTCATTTTAACTTCAGCATCAGTAGAAACGTGCTGGGTGTTGTTGAATCAGATTATGGGTTACCAGGTACTAGCTGGGTGCTCAGTATAAACACACAGATATAAATGCTACATTCTAGTCAATGTATTTGGCTATAGGCCTAAATGTTTAAATATAATGAACTGTCATATTGTTTACACTTAAAAGTGGGTGACCCAATTGACATCCTCATCCTTCACTTCACCCCATCAAAATTGAAAAATTTGGGGCAATATGGGCATCTGAAAAAAGTTATTTTTTCTCATAACCCCAGTAATATTTTTAGGCCTGAAATATGATTCTATGATGCATTTTTTCTTTTAGAATCTAAACCAGTGTAGAAAAACACAGCCACAAAAGACCCAAAGAAAAACTTGATAAACTAAAATCTCATTCATTGAAACTAGATTTTAAATGAGAAACTTAAGATATAAATATTGTGATTATGCAAATCATACTTCTTGTTAAAAGGGTTGGCCAGACATAATTTTATTTTGATAATCACTGGTATTAACAGATGTTCATGACATATGCATTTTATTGCATTATATATATTAAACATGAAAAATGTGTAGTCTATTTAGGCGAGATTTTATCTTGGTTAAATATAGCGGCTGATATCTATATTTGTCACACATGCTACAAATAGCCATTCAGTCATTGCTATGGTTTCCCTAATCAATTATAAGCCAGATCCCCATTCTTTGTCTCTTTCGTGCGGATTAGAAGCGATGAGTGAATCATTGGAAATCTATAAAGAGAAACGGCTTGGAATGATGGTTATAATTGTTGTAATATATTGTGATTCTGTAGACTTTGTATACCATAGAATTCCGTCTACAAGCATATATGACTAAATGTTCGTTTTTTTTTACGAAAGAGACAAAATTCAGCTCAGACACCCTCCACCTCCACAAAAATGTGATTTGGAGCTTGAGCAACTGTATTTTTGACACAGGCGGCTGTACAAACATGCATTATTGTACAATATAAGACTATTGTAATGTTTTGTGGAGGAAATTGTCAAAAAAATCCTCATTTAGAGGTATACTATAATGCTTGCAGATGAAATTCTACGTACGGTATGTCATTTATGTGTGTTTATTTGTTTACAAATGAGGCAAGGGCAACCTGGAAAGGGAAGTTGAATTAGGAATGTTTTTATCGTGATGTAAGAGAGTTCCTCTAGAAGTTGTAGGCAAATAGACATCATCTATTTGTTGGCAAACATTACTAAGGCGAGTTGAAGGAAGTGGGATTATGACTTTTTCACATACTGATTGAAGCGCACAGCATTTTACTATCCAAAAAGTACCTTAGCTATCTTTGAGCCATAGTGTTGGCATTGTAAATTAGTTTAAAGCATTGGTGTGATGAGGAAGATTACTTTGTGATGTTTTGTGAAGTCAGAATCTTGCCATGTCTTTCACATGGTCATTTTTCTTTCTTGGAAGTTGAGATTTGAGGTTGATGTAAGAAAATATTCAAATCTCCCATTCAGTCACAACATCATCAACAACAACAATAACATCAACAACAAGGCACCTTATGCCGACAAAATGGCCTTGAGGCACTTTATAACATGAAGTCAAAATGATTAAAACTAGATATGTTAAATAATATACAGATTTAACAACCTATTTTATACACAATACTTACACGCATGCAACATTTAAAACAAAAATAGAATGCAATGACTGAGTAAAACAGAAATTTGCAATATAATAATAAGGCACTCTGTGTTATAATTCAGTTGAGATCCTTCCTCGTGATTTTGTATTTTTCCACTCTATAACTAAAAATAAAACGGGTTCAATAGAAACACTAAAAAAAACTTTGTAACATTAAAAGCAAACACTTTGAGTAATTGAAGCGCTGCTATTGAATTGTGCCGTCTTTGCTGTCCCTTCATTCTGATTATTAACTCTGGTTGGGAGAAAAGATGAGTATGGCCGTAAATATGAAAAGGTATATATAAATATTGTATATGTATATATAGCACTGGTGATGTGATCTTTCTCCTTGAAATTGCCAAGGGACTGTATATTGAGAGTGTCTTGGCGATTAGTGGAGCCAGAAATAGATTCCACTCAGTTCTTTATCTGTAGTGTAATGCTTTTATTGCATTCAATGCTGCAGATTTCTAGATGCATCATCAATTTCAAGGATTTTGTTTCTTCTTTTATGTATTAGGCCAGTGAAAGTCGATTTTGAGTTTCCCCGTCACCCGCCCTCACTTCATTTTCTGACCCTCACTTGAATTCATTATTGTGATTTTCCAAATAATACCGATAAAAACTGGTTATATTTGCAAAAACAATTATGAATATCCCTTTATTTTTGGTGGAAAAATCAAAATCAAAACATACATTTTGCTGTCAATATACTTTTGAACCTCATTTGGGATAAACATCCATCTTCAAGTGAGTGAGTGGCAAATAACAACACATTTTACATGCGTGTTGGTATAATGAAAGGCAGAAAAATAATGAATAATTAATAATGAAAAAGTTACCTCACTTGTTTTCAGAAATTATGTGACGGGAAACTCAAAATTGACTGTTAGGGGCCTAATGGATGAAATTTAATGCATTGTTTTTCATGTGATAGCACATTTCAGCCAGGGGTCACATCTAGGTTCCCCCTTCTAGCCACCCCTCATCCTTAGTACAGTCATTGCCCAATTTTTGTGCACTATATGCAGTCCACAAAAATTGATAAACAAATAAATTTTTGGTGGCTAAAACCACTGCAGAAAGCTATATTTTATGATAAACCATGTTTTATCATGGAGGAGGAAGTGATGTTGTGAAAAGTGAACCTTCCTCCCAATATTTGGACCTTCTTTGACCAAACAAACATTAAAAAAACCTGGAATATTTTCACATTTTCTGCATACGGGCTTGAAAGATCAGGAAGAAAGACTGTACCATCATTGTTTAGTGTACACTATGTTTCATGCTGATAGCTACCATGTTTGACATGAAGTGGCTAGTGCTACAGATGCATAAGTCAGTCACTTTATTAGGGGTGCTTATCACAGCAGCTCAAGGGAGTATCCCATCATGCATTGCAGTATATCTGCATGCTCCATAGCAAATGTATACAAAAAATAAACAAGAGCTGCTTAGATATTGAGAGCTATTGATAGATTTACAATACTCTATGGGTGATATTTGTTCAAACAAAATCCTAAGATTCCCTGATTTTGTGTACATTTTGTGGGATTTTGTGTACATTTTCTATGGCACAATCAGTTGTACTATGGTACCGCAAAGCATAATGGGATACTCCCTACAGCTGCTGTGGGTGCTTTGGATGAATTGAGAGTCAAAATTGGGAATTATACAGAGTATCATATCTCAATAGTCAAAATCATCTTAATCCAAAGCTGGAAGGTTTAGATGGTAATTCTTAGACATTTGGCAAGTGTAATGAAATGGGCATGCATAGACAGTTAGTTGTCAATTGAAAAAAAAAATCCGTTCTGGGCACTTATTACAGAAGGGTGTTTTTTAGTTTGGTAATCATGAACACAAGATCCCAAAATAGTTGGCAGGCAATTTAATGGAATCGGTTACATTGCCATCGACATGATTTATTACCTTATATGGATTTTGACTACTTAAAATGACACTAATTTGGTTCAAAATTCTTGAAAGCAAGGAAGTCACCATTTAAAAATAGGTACATGATATAAAAATAACAATGTGCTATGGGGAGAGTGAGCGAGAGAGAGAGAGTGAGTTGGTAAAAAAAGCGGTTAGATCAGCCCGAACATGACATACATGTTTGTAGTGGCCTGACACATACCTGCAGGGGTAACAAACAGGATATAGGGAGGAAATTAGAACGATAAAGACATTGAATAAAAAATATGAGCAAACCAAAATAGAAGTTGAATTAGTGGTGGCTATTTTTTGCAGTAAATTTATAGTCAGGGGATACGAGGTGGATTTGAGTTGTCCATAAACAGATGTTAGATATCCTATTTAATGTGGCGCAAGGGGTGCCCAGAAATAGCAACATCATGAGGCCCATTTTGTATCCACGGATGAACCCTCAAAGTTTGGGGATGTGAACTTATCAGGAGTTCAAATTGGTTGCTTTTTATTCATTTTCACACTTTGCTTGCTTTTCGAAGTACCAGTATTTTGCATGCCATAACTTGGTTGGAAAAAGAATCCCAGATATTTTTGACATTTGGAAGAAAATTGTAATTTTAAAATTGAAAAAAATATTTGTTAGAAATTTTGCCCATTTTGCTGTGATATTTTTCCCCAGCCATGGCTGTAAGTTGACAATACCATTAATGGATAAGAATATGTTCAATATTAGTTAGGCAAATTATACAACTTTTATTAAACTGATTAAACCAGAATGACACATTTAAGGGATACTTGACATTTTCTTTGTGCATTGAGGATTTTCATGTTTTGCAGGGTTAGGGTAAATGCTTTTGTCAAAATTTTAAGTTTGAAATTGCCTGAGCTACATGCAAAATGCATAGTGGCCCTCAGATCCAGAAAGGTGGGTCACCCCTGGTGAAACCATTCAATTGCTTCTGTCAAGAATAGCATAGTCATTATTGTTGTTATGAGTGAATGGCATGTAGTCAATTGTTTAAAAGTTCAATTTTTTTAGGGTCATTTTATTGCCATTCCTGCTACAGATCACATGTGCAATGAACCAAAAACAGGACAAAAAAAATATTCCATCTTGGTCAAAAATTTCACACAGACTAAGGTTTGAAAAATATCTCTTATCATCTAAACGGACAAGTTTTATTAACAGGGATTTTTAAACAAAATTATGTGAAAAAGGGCATGGAAATTTATCCCAGTGTATTGCAATTTTGAACACAGTTGTACTTATTTAGTGTCAAATGCCAAAGGTTTCCTGGCAGCATCAGGTAATTTAAGGAGATAATAGTCTAGACATCAGGAGTAAGATTATGACATACTGGGGTAATACCGCCAGAGATTATTTCTTACAGGTAGGCCTAGAACTTATATAACTGCAGATCATTGGGTTGCTGTAAAACTTAGCTAGTTTTTACACTGAACACAGATCAGCTATTATAGCAAGCATTTTGTTTCAAATGTTTCTTGATCTCTGGGGTGGATGCAATGTGGAAGCACAAACCATAGATAGTGAGTACACCGACTCTGGAAAGAACTTTCTAGGGTGGGTCTATGGTGAGTCTCCTTCATCTATATACACAGACTCAAGGTGTGTGAGGAATGCTACTGGTAATCCTGACTCAACACATTGTCATTGTCAGTGGAAAGTTCTGCTGGTAGTGTAGTTGCAGATTGCGGATTCATACCTCAAAACTTTATCATTCGGGAGTAGTTTTCTTTTCACATCAGATTTGAAGATAATTCAAGAATATTACACGAAAGTCAATTTATCATCAGTGGCAACAATAACAGGTATATAATTATGACCTTTTAGTTCTTTTACAGAATCAAACAATTAAACAAGCCCTTTTGCACAATCAAACAGTGTTCCCATTTAGACATGATTGTGTACCACATGGAACCAGGCACTGGCAGTGAATGCTTGAATTGGTACCTATTGTTCATTAGACTACCTGCAACTTCACAAGAGATTTTTAACCTCAAAACTCAAGTTTAATAATAGCAGTTAAACCGGCACATTAAATTCAGTTCAATTCAATTCAAAGTAGTTTATTCACATATGCTTTTCCATCTTACATACTACTAGCAATAACATAATAAGGCATATGCTAACAATATAGGGGGCCTAATAGTAAAATAAATGAGATATGTTTGAAATAATTATTTATATTTTAAAAAGCATGTTATACCATAGATGGTTATACTTCATAAAATTGTATTTTAAACTCAATATGAGTTGGATGATTAATAGAACCAAATAAGTTTGATCTTTCAGTGATGTTTGGTTGATCCTTATTATTTACGAAATCAATTAATTGACTTGTTAATCGTTATTACATATGAATATGTGCTTGTAATGATATGGACTAATACAAGTTTACCATTAATTCTAATTAATTAGTTGATAGTTCATTAATGTCAAGCATCAAAGCAGCATTGACTGTGGATCCAAAGATCAAACCAATTTGGTTCTAGTGCTTTATAGGTTATAATACAAAATTTATTTTTTATAAATACAATTATGTAAAGTGAAAAAAAGGTGGTAACATGCATATTAAAAGGGCATTTCGTGATCCACAGCCTCATCCCCCCACTTTTCTAAAAAAAGTTGAGATTTTTATACCACTGGAAACCTCTGGCTACATAATGTTTATGTACCAAAGATTTCTTGCAGATTAATTCGTTCAGCAAAAATATCGTCAAATTTGCCTATGAAGCAGTGAAGTACACATAATCATGCATAACTCGCAAATGCAAAATCAGAATCAACTGAAAATTTGTGAATAAGCTTTTTTGTGGATATCTACTAAAAACAGTCGCAAAAAGAGGATGCTAGGATCACGAAATCCTCCTTTAATTATTATGATTTTGTTCCATTTGATACCAGACTAGTCCGAATAATCAGACCCAGAACAAAATATTAATTTCTGACATGATCCTGTTCTGGGTCTGAACTGTTTCCATATGAAATCTTGATGGCAAATTGGACAACAGAAGCACATGGTTCTATGTGACAGCTTTTTAATCCCCATTCATATTTAATACGTAAATCACGCTATTGTGGACCATCCTTCTGATACTTGAGTGTTTGGACAAGCGGAACGGTCTTTTGTCTACCTCTCTGTTTGTAAACAAACCTGGAGGTCGAAATCGTCCCCCTCGCCGAATACGAAAGTCAGCGTAATAGTACGGCAATAGTCCTAGACCAGATGGTTCTAAGGATAGGACACTGGAAAATATAAATGCTTGGATTGATACCACTACTACATGTACTAGCTACATGTAGCTATCTAATGGCACTGTTCCCACATTTGACATTCCTTATGGTATTTGATGCATGGCTAGGTCAAGGTCTTGTCTTGTCTTGTATCAAATCACTCTTTGAAACTTGATAACCTACAACAGTTTGGTGGTAGATAACCTGTGCTAAGGAAGTGTCACTTCAGTCTGCAGAATTTGTTTCAAGAAAGCCATGTACCATTATGTCTACACAGGTCAGTGTATGCCTTTCTTAACTTTATATTTATACACTATCCTTCTGGGTAGAAAATCACTTTTGTAACTAGGTTCCAATATCTGTGCTGGGAGCTTGTATCCACATGACTAACTTAACTCTGCACACAGATCCTGTGCTCTGCATTAGTCATATTTTGCCATGCTTGAGAACTTCCCTTTCTTGGTTATTTTTAGCCAGTCCCAGCAGCTATAAATAAATAAATACTGTGGGAGGCGGAGCTTACCATTGATAAATATAGAGGCAGCTATAAATAGCTACTGATAAGTCTGGTATGAAGGTCAAATAAGGACATGGGATTACAGAGACCCAGATATGCACCTGTGAGGCATTCCCAGATGGCAGTACTATTTATAAACAAGCTGGGTTATTTAAGGAAACAGGTGGGTGGGGCTTACACCCATTGATCAACCTGAAATGACCTTATTTAGGCATTAAGGGCGGGTGTACCATTTTAAGTGACTGGAAATGGAGGGAAGTCCTTGGATTGGGGTATTTTGTTTGCTACTTCACTATACCCACACTGCATAATATTTTATGGAAAAAAAATCACTTAAAAAACCTAATCTAAAACCACCGACTAAAATGCTATTCAGTAGCCCGTTCAGTAGTTGTTACCAAGAGAAAAAGTAACATGGAAGGTACGGTTAGGTACCGTATTTGACTTAAAGTCAGTCATTTTGTGAGGTGCCTAATTAAAAGTAAAAGTTACAAATGGGAATTTTTATGCTAAAGTGGAAAGTTTAGGTTTTTGTTCAGACTTTTGATGGAATTTCAGAATTTCTTGGAAGATTTTGTTGGGGCCCATATTAAAGCCATATTATAACATTTTCATACAAAATAGATTAGCATTTCTTTGCCATAAAATGTTAGTTTTACTGTCAGATATATCCCTTTTATTTTTGAGCCGAACAACTACGGCAGAGCAAAGAAAATTGGAATTTACTACCAGCGCATATGTCACCAATACGTACCACTCCTTCGGTCATGTTATGGTACGGCCCTTTGT